>NW_024383909.1:0-5362 GCF_016835505.1 Polypterus senegalus
CACAAAATTCTCCCAGCTCAAGTCTGTGTATCTCGGGTGAGGTGTCTGTATTAATAAAGGGTAAATAATATATTGTCATTTGTAACATATTTTATGTGTGTTCCGTGTATACGATAATCTGTAGGATGACAGGAAATGCAAGGCAAGAAATTTTGAACACATAGCTAAAACAGAAACCTTTTTCATGTTATACCATTAATGACAAAATGTTGACATTTTGTGTATAATGCCTGAAGACTGAAGTCCAAATATCAAATAAACACTAATATTGGATATACAGTGGATCCGGAAAGTATTCACAGCGCATCAGTTTTTCCACATTTTGTTATGTTACAGCCTTATTTCAAAATGAATTAAATTCATTTTTTCCTCAGAATTCTACACACAACGCCCATAATGACAAGCGTGAAAAAAGTTTACTTGAGGTTTTTGCAAATTTATTAAAAATAAAAAAACTGAGAAATCACATGTACATATGTATTCACAGCCTTTACTCAATACTTTGTTGATGCACCTTTGGCAGAAATTACAGCCTCAAGTCTTTTTGAATATGATGCCACAAGCTTGGCACACCTATCCTTGGCCAGTTTCACTCATTCCTCTTTGCAGCAGCTCTCAAGCTCCATCAGGTTGGATGGGAAGCGTCAGTGCACAGCCATTTTAAGATCTCTCCAGAGATGTTCAATCGGATTCAAGTCTGGGCTCTGGCTGGGCCACTCAAGGACATTCACAGAGTTGTCCTGAAGCCACTCCTTTGATATCTTGGCTGTGTGCTTAGGGTCGTTGTCCTGCTGAAAGATGAACTGTCAATCCCATCTAAGGTCAAGAGCGATCTGGAGCAGCTTTTCATCCAGGATGTTTCTGTACATTGCTGCAGTCATCTTTCCCTTTATCCTGACTAGTCTCCCAGTTCCTGCCGCTGAAAAACATCCACACAGCATGATGCTGCCACCACCATGCTTCACTGTAGGGATGGTATTGGCCTGGTGATGAGCGGTGCCTGGTTTCCTCCAAAGCGTGACGCCTAGCATTCACACCAAAGAGTTCAATCTTTGTCTCATCAGACCAGAGAATTTTGTTTCTCATGGTCCGAGAGTCCTTCAGGTGCCTTTTGGCAAACTCCAGGCGGACTGCCATGTGCCTTTTACTAAGGAGTGGCTTCCGTCTGGCCACTCTACCATACAGGCCTGATTGGTGGATTGCTGCAGAGATGGTTGTCCTTCTGGAAGGTTCTCCTCTCTCCACAGAGGACCTCTGGAGCTCTGACAAAGTGACCATCAGGTTCTTGGTCACCACCCTAACTAAGGCCCTTCTCCCCCGATCGCTCAGTTTAGATTGCCGGCCAGCTTTAGGAAGAGTCCTGGTGGTTTCAAACTTCTTACACTTACGGATGATGGAGGCCATTGTACTCATTGGGCCCTTCACAGCAGCAGAAATGTTTCTGTAACCTTCCCCAGATTTGAGCCTCGAGACAATCCTGTCTCGGAGGTCTACAGACAATTCCTTTGACTTCATGCTTGGTTTGTGCTCTGACATGAACTGTCAACTGTGGGACTTTATATAGACAGGTGTGTGGCTTTCCAAATCATGTCCAATCAACTGTATTTACCACAGGTGGACTCCAATTAAGCTGCAGAAACATCTCAAGGATGATCAGGGGAAACAGGATGCACCTGAGCTCAATTTTGAGCTTCATGGCAAAGGCTGTGAATACTTATGTACATGTGCTTTCTCAATTTTGTTTATATTTAATAAATTTGCAAAATCTCAAGTAAACTTTTTCACGCTTGTAATAATGGGGTGTTGTGTGTAGAATTCTGAGGAAAAAAATGAATTTAATCCATTTTGGAATAAGGCTGTAACATAACAAAATGTGGAAAAAGTGATGAGCTGTGAATACTTTCTGGATGCACTGTACCAAAACATCTATTAATTGAGTATCATTGGTTGCACTGCACTATTGAACACTTTGTTTTTGTTTGGTTTAATAAAAGCACAGACCCATTTATGTACTAACCTTTTGCTGAATGTATGTGTCCTCATTTGCTCGGCTCATCTTGGTCTATCACTATCGACAGTTACGGGTTGAAGCAGCTCCCGGAAGAAACAGGGAGCATAGAGCCAACACAGACAGTAACAGGGCCATGGAACTGTAGTACTTATGTTGATCACTGAAATATGTGCAAAGTTAACTCCTTATAGCCACTCCAGAGAGCAGGTGTGTTCTTCTATTTCTTTGAAAAGATTCATAAGATATTTTTATGTACAGTGGTACCTCAGTATACGTCCACTTTGGAATAAGTCCAACTTGGTATACGTCCTGTTTGACGCTAAACATTTTGCTTGGTATACAACCTTTGTTTGGAATATGACTTGCGTGCTAGAACACCGCATGCTACCCTTGTTTACCTCTCGAGACAAAACCACGGCTGCCCACGAGTGTCAGTACGCCAGTTGCTAGCATTCAGTGAACAACCGGGCGCTATAACTCTCTGTAAATTTTCACTTAATTTTGTGTTTATTAGCAGAAATCTGAATTGATTGTTGAAAAGTATGAAGGTGGCATGCATATCCGGGACTTGGCTGCTGCATACTTTATGCCGAGAATGACGGTATCTACAATTGTGAAAAACAAAGACGTTATTAAAAAGTAAAGTGAGGTTAAATTTTCATTTGTTTCATCTAATTGCTTTTGTAGTTATATATTTTAGTATTAAGCAGTGTTTAAATTATTTTATACAATCCCATCAATGTATAATATGCCAATAACAACAGGATTTTTTTCATGGGAACAGATGAATCATTTTCCCTTTATTTCTTATGGGAAAAATTTGTTTGGTATAAGTCCTGTTTGGTACAAGTCAAAAGATCTGGAACGGATTAAGGACGTATACCGAGGTATCACTGTACTTGGAAATCCATGTGGAGTTAATGATTTATCAAACCATTGAAATGAAGCTTCTTGCTATTATGATATACTGTTAAGAAGCACAGTTAATGAATACTTTAGTGCTGCCAGAACAACAGGTCTTTAATAAATAATTTTAAATTTTTAAATCAATTATGTAGCTCACTCCATTCAATCATTATATTACACTATAAATATTGATTTTTTTTTTTTCCAAAACCTTTTATCAGTTTGCTTCATGTTCTTATCAAAGTATTTTTATGAAAACTAGGGGGTTACACTCGCCAACCTTGTATTTGGTTTTCTGGATATACAGTGGTGTGAAAAACTATTTGCCCCCTTCCTGATTTCTTATTCTTTTGCATGTTTGTCACACAAAATGTTTCTGATCATCAAACACATTTAACCATTAGTCAAATATAACACAAGTAAACACAAAATGCACTTTTTAAATGATGGTTTTTATTATTTAGGGAGAAAAAATCCAAACCTACATGGCCCTGTGTGAAAAAGTAATTGCCCCCTGAACCTAATAACTGGTTGGGCCACCCTTAGCAGCAATAACTGCAATCAAGCGTTTGCGATAACTTGCAATGAGTCTTTTACAGTGTTCTGGAGGAATTTTGTCCTACTTATCTTTGCAGAATTGTTGTAATTCAGCTTTATTTGAGGGTTTTCTAGCATGAACCGCCTTCTTAAGGTCATGCCATAGCATCTCAATTGGATTCAAGTCAGGACTTTGACTAGGCCACTCCAAAGTCTTCATTTTGTTTTTCTTCAGCCATTCAGAGGTGGATTTGCTGGTGTGTTTTGGGTCATTGTCCTGTTGCAGCACCCAAGATCGCTTCAGCTTGAGTTGACGAACAGATGGCTGGACATTCTCCTTCAGGATTTTTTGGTAGACAGTAGAATTCATGGTTCCATCTATCACAGCAAGCCTTCCAGGTCCTGAAGCAGCAAAACAACTCCAGACAATCACACTACCACCACCATATTTTACTGTTGGTATGATGTTCTTTTTCTGAAATGCTATGTTCCTTTTACGCCAGATGCAACGAGACATTTGCCTTCCAAAAAGTTCAACTTTTGTCTCATCAGTCCACAAGGTATTTTCCCAAAAGTCTTGGCAATCATTGAGATGTTTCTTAGTAAAATTGAGACGAGCCCTAATGTTCTTTTTGTTTAACAGTGGTTTGCGTCTTGGAAATCTGCCATGCAGGCCATTTTTGCCCGGTCTCTTTCTTATGGTGGAGTCGTGAACACTGACCTTAATTGAGGCTAATGAGGCCTGCAGTTCTTTAGACGTTGTCCTGGGGTCTTCTGTGACCTCTCGGATGAGTCGTCTCTGCGCTCTTGGGGTAATTTTGGTCGGCCGGCCACTCCTGGGAAGGTTCACCACTGTTCCATGTTTTTGCCATTTGTGGATAATGGCTCTCACTGTGGTTCGCTGGAGTCCCAAAGCTTTAGAAATGGCTTTATAACCTTTACCAGACTGATGGATCTCAATTACTTCTGTTCTCATTTGTTCCTGAATTTCTTTGGATCTTGGCATGATGTCTAGCTTTTGAGGTGCTTATGGTCTACTTCTCTGTGTCAGGCAGCTCCTATTTAAGCGATTTCTTGATTGAAACAGGTGTGGCAGTAATCAGGCCTGGGGGTGGCTACGGAAATTGAACTCGGGTGTGATACACCACAGTTAGGTTATTTTTGAACAAGGGGCAATTACTTTTCACACAGGGCCATGTAGGTTTGGATTTTTCTCCCTAAATAATAAAAACCATCATTTAAAAACTGCATTTTGTGTTTACTTGTGTTATATTTGACTAATGGTTAAATGTGTTTGATGATCAGAAACATTTTGTGTGACAAACATGCAAAAGAATAAGAAATCAGGAAGGGGGCAAACAGTTTTTCAAACCACTGTACATTTTTAAGATTTTTTTTCTTTGTATTGTTACTATTTCATTACTTTCACTTTTATTTCAGAACTTCTGTAAAAACAATATTTGGAATCTTTCGAGTTCCAATATGCTGAATCTTTTAAATGAGGTCAGTGAGAAATGCGTTTAATGACTTTATACCATAATTCAGGATAGGTTTCTCTGTTTGGAATTTCAGCACAGAAAAAACGATCTACATCAAATTTTTTTTACAAAGTAACCAATAAATACATGTGCGGTAAACTCCGTCTTTGAAATTCTCAAAATTCAAGATTCTTTATTTGTCACATGCATAGTTATCCACACGCAGTGAAATGCATCATGATCCACTTATCAAAAACTGTGCAAAGTTAAAAGAATATCGATTAGATTAACAGAAAGTCATAGACTGAAAGATAACATAATAAATACTGTAGATTCCGGAATATAAGCCGAAAATTTCGTTCTAGATTTTTGGCTTGGAGTTTGGGGGTCGGTTTATACAACGAGTATCGTTTCAGATTCAAGATTTCCA
>NW_024383910.1:0-12007 GCF_016835505.1 Polypterus senegalus
GTCCTTTAGTATGCCAAGAGGGGACGCCACTGGACCGGCGCCACTCGCTCCGGGTGGCCGCCTTCAAACATGCCCAGGTAGGCATCGACATCCTCCGAAGGCCCCATCGGCACCATAGGAGAGGCGGCTGCCTGGGCGGGTCTGGTCTCGCCTGGGCTTCCACTAACCTGGCCTTCGTGGCCTCCAGCTCCCGGTTGGTAGCGGCTTGCGCTTGCTGCAGGGCCTGGAGCTGGGCGTTCATTCCCTGCAGCACGGTGTTCAGGTCCTGTCCCTCCGTCATTCCGGGATCTCTGAATCCTGCCGGCTACGCCACTTGTAAAAGACCGAGAGAGACAGTAGCAAGGGTTGGGGTTTTCCGGCCCCGTATATTGTACAGAAAAAATAAACAGGTCAAAATCATAAACTAAAGAGTTCATAATCGCATCGAACCTCCTGGCTCCGCGCCATTTTATTGGGGAGGAGCCGAAGTGGAGGAATGTCGGAAGGACCGCAAGGGAGGATGGGAAGGATGACGTCAGGCAAGATAGGCGGACTGGAAGGTCATCCATGCCTATGGTGCAGGACGGTCTTTTTGCCTATGAGGAAGCAGAGGAGAAAAGTTAATACCCCACCATTCCCTGGCGAGTGGTTTTCCAGGTGCTGCCTCGAATCAATCCATCCTCCTACTGCACGTGCGTGACAATATATATATATATATATATATATATATACCATCCATCCATCCAACCCGTATATCCTAACTACAGGGTCACAGTATATATATATATATATATATATAGGGGTTGTTAATCAGTTTCAGCTGCTTTGGTGTTAATGAAAGTTAATGAAACTAGAGGGGCAATACTGAGAGGGACCCCAAAACAAGAAGAATGGCTTAACAGGTGGAAGCCACTGACATTTTCCCTCCTCATCTGTTTTTCAGTAGTTTTGACGGCTTGGCTGCAGTCAGTGTCACCACTGGTAGCATGAGGCGAATACCTGGAACCTACAGAGGTAGCACAGGCAGTCCAACTTCTCCAGGATGGAACATCAATAAGATACCATTGCCAGAAGGTTTGCTGTGTCTCCCAGCACAGTCTCAAGGGCATGGATGAGATTCCAGGAGACAGACAGTTACACTAGGAGAGCTGGACAGGGCCATAGAAGGTCCTTAACCCATCGGGCAGAACTGGTATCTGATCCTTTGGGCAGGGAGGAGGAACAGGATGAGCATTGCCAGAGCCCTGCAAAATGACCTCTAGCAGGCTACTAGTGTGGATGTCTCTGACCAAAAATCAGAAACAGTCTTCATGAGGGTGGCCTGAGGAACCCTATGCCTCATGGCCCAGCACCGGCAAAATCGATTGGCATTTGCCATAGAATACCAGAATTGGCAGGGCTATCATTGGCACCCTGTGCTTTCTACAGATGAGAGCAGGTTCACCCTGAGCACAATGTGACAGATGTAGGGTCTGGAGAAGCAGTAGAGAGCGTTATGCTGCCTGTAACATCGTTTAGCATGACTGGTTTGGTGGTGGGTCAGTGATGGGAGACATATCCATGGAGGGACGTACAGACCTCTACAGGCTGAACAACGGCATCTTGACTGACATTCGCTATTAGGGATGAAATCCTTGAACCCATTGTCAGACCTCACGCTGGTGCAGTGGCTCCTGGGGTCCTCCCGGTGCACAATGCCCGCCACATGTGGCGAGTATGCAGGCAGTTCCTGGAAGAGGAAGGAATTGATATGATTGATTGGCCCCCATGCTCACTCGCCTGACCTAAATCCAATAAAACACCTCTGGATCATTATGTTTTGGTCCATCCAAAGCCGCCAGGATACTTTTTACAGTGTAAAGGATGAGTATGGGAAATTTGGGCTTCCTACATATATTGGAAGTCAGAGAAAATAGTGAGGAGGGGGTTTCAATATCTATATATACAGTTTGGGGGTTTCCCCTTGGTGTTACAAGGACATGAAACATATCTAACTTTTGTAAGTACACTGCAAGGAATGAGCACTTGAAATTTCATCTTCCCAGCTATGTGGAAAGTGGGAGGAATTAGTGATGAGTCAGTGAGTGCTTTGCCTTTATATGTATAGATTCTGTCTATGTTTTATTTGTTTAGTTACGTACTGCCAATTCATTTTATTCTACTTGGTTATTATGTAGTATCTATGTGTGTTCTTTTACATTCCTTGGATTTTGTGGGTGGATCCTCAAAGAGCTGGGTACTTGTCCATCATGATTTTGGAAATTACCCCCAGAACAAAGGCTGCTGGGATATGAAGTTTAATGCAGTTTATTTGAAATGTAATGTAGTTAATTGTGGTGTTCCTTTTAGTGCTGCTTTCTTTTGTATTTTTGTCTGGGTCTCAACTTTTTGCTACTGTTGCTTGGATTATTTTTGTGGATTTCTATTTGTAATTCATTTAACTTGGATTGCCTTTTAGGCAAGTCCTTTCTTGATTCTTTTCTCTTTGAACATTGCGTTGTGTTTTCCCTTTTCATTCAATTAACAGTCCTTTATAAAGATTTCTAGTGGTCTTTGCGCTGTACAAACCAGGGTTGTATTGATGATCCTCTCCCTTGTGTGGCATTTTGATTGTGTTTTGAGACATTATGGGATATACTGTATTTATACATTCTAAAAGTGAAGTGCTTTTTAGTATCAGCTATACCATGTGGAAGCTAGGCCACCTTTTGAAGGCCTTAAACCATCTGTACTACTTGTGAGATTAAATCATAACATCCTGCAAGTCATTGTTAGACATATTATGTCATTACGGTTTATCTATTTAAGCGTGTAGCTGAATACGTCTATATCCTCTTCCTTGCTTTGAATCACACACTTGCTTTGCAAGTCTCTTTAGCACATACAGGGTGTTAAAAGACACAATTTTCAAGACTGTTCCCTTAACAATATCAGTTGTTAATCCTCCTGTTGGCATCAGATTCTGTTGTCTCTTGGGGTAAAAAAAATGACTCATTCTAATTTTCACCAGTTATAAAGTCTTGTTTTTAAATTTTATGTATTTTGAATTAGGAAGAAATGCAATTTATTATCATTCAGTAATGGGTTAAGTAAGTGGCTATATGTTAGAAAGAATTTTCTGTCACTTTACTAAAGCAATAACATTACTCAGTCAGTGGACTTCTAGGCATTGAAATTATAATTTACCTCTGAATGGAACCAGCTGCTTATACACTATGTAACTTAAGGCCTGGGCTTGATATGGAAAAGCAACCACAGCACCCATTTATTCCAAGCATCTTTGATTGCAGCCAGTTTACTCTATGAAGTGTGGTAGATTTCTCAGTTCTCGGATTTCAAATGTAATGATTCAGGAGAAAGTGTTCAATGTCTTCTATATAAGTAACATCACCTGCATGCTCTGGGACGCATCATCAGTGATGTATCCTGAGGTCATCGCTGCGTTTGGTCTCAGACATCATACAACCTCGCTTAGGCGACCCAGCCAGGGTTGATCAATCCCCAACTTGCATCCCAGAAGCGTTGCATCGGATCAGTCCTCTTTATCTCAAAGCCGCCTTGAGGCTTTCTCTATACTTCACTTGTGGATTTAATGGCCCTCTTTTAGCCAGCTCCTGTTATGCCCAGCTGTGTGAGGACTCTGCAGAGTGAGCGTCCCTGCAAATCCTCTGCCACAACTTCTATGGGCTCATAAAGTACCCTCCAGCCTCTGTCTCAGCACTCCTCCACCAGCTCCTGGGGCATGGCTCGTTTCCTCTCGTAACTTCCTCGATACGCTCTTCCCAAGGCACTGTCTGCCCCAGCATGATCAGTTGTTTTGAGGCCCTAGAGGTAATGATCATTCATGTCTGGCCGGAGTAATGTTATTTCTGCTGCGGGAACTTTAGCTGCTTTCCCAAGCCAGCCTCCTGCAGCTAGCCAGAGGTGTGTGTGGAAGAGGCCTGTTATTACTGCCTTTGCCTGGGATTGCTCTCCCACTATAATGAAGGTAACTGCCTTCTTTGTGCCATGGAGCAGTTTGTTTATGTTGATGGCTGCAGCCAAGCTTTAAGCAACTGCCTTGAGCACCTTGTCATGGTGCCACCGGTAGGCCATCTGCCAGAGCCCTAGGGCAGCTGCTGAGTAGATGTTTTAGAGAGCCTCTTCCTGAACAAAGTGGACAGGGAGGGTGTCTCACTCTCTCCCCAGACGTGGAAGTTTTGCTGGGCTTGGTAGGCATCAAAGACCACCTGCACCAGGAACATGACATGAGAGAAATCTCCCGGCATGATGTCCGACCAGGTGATCCTTTGCTGGAGAGTACTCTCCACCTTGTCCACCGCACCCTGTTGCCGGAATCCTACTGCCCTGCTCACTCTCTCTCATCCATCCCTGCTCGGACCCTCTTCCTGGAGTAGATGGATTCTCTAGTTGCTCTGGGCCTTGCCAACCTGGGTCTTTGGGAAGTAGCCCAGACCTGCTCTATCTGTTGCCACGGTGCCTACCAGAGCCTTCTCTCTCAGATGTGACTCTGTCACCTCCACAGCCTTCTCCGCCCTCCATTTCCTGCCTGTCCTCACCTTAATGCCAGCTGCTGACACCTTACAATCCTTGGAGTCCCTGTACTGTAGGGCTTCTCGGTGCGTCCCACCATGAATTCTTCAGTGAGGCCACTAAATTGTAGCCGCAGGATGTTACTTGTTCCATTATAGTACTGAACTGGTGAGGCTGTGTGGGAGTCCCAGCCAACTCTGAAGAAAGCTGATGATCTTCTTTTCAAGGGATTCAACTGTTGAAAACAGGATCACGTGGCATGCTAGCAGAGGCCATGGGACTCGGGGCAGGATTGAGTGCTGATAGATCCAGGCTTTAAAACCTACCAGGCAGGCCAGACCTATCAACCTTGGTGAGCCGCCATCCAAACTCCTGGGTGGACTTCTGAATTGCAGCTGTGTTTTTCAGGACTTGAGTCAAAGACTCTCCTCAAAATCTTGACTGGCTACTCTGTGGATGGATGGGGTTGAAGATTCTTGCTATAGCAAATTGGTACTTATCAGTTACCTCTCTTCTTTAACACATGGATCTTGACTTAGAAGGTTACGAAAACTCATCCTTCTTGCTCATGTAATGACATGGTGGCAGGAGAAATTTGCTTTCCAGTATCAGCATTCCAAAAGACTGAAAGTTACTCCTTTCTGGACCTCTAGATACACCAGCATGGAGGTGCATGGAACCCATCCTCTTCCAGTTCTCATCCTACATCCTCAATGATAGCCAATTGTAGGATGATTTTTGGTTTTCAACTATTGGGTAAGTAAGAGATGAAAATGGATTCTAAAATGTAACTGTAGTAGAACCTAGGCTTCTCTTTACAGTGTTATGTGTTGCCACCATGCCATAATGGTGATGCCTGTCTAAGTGATCAGGCAGCCTTTTGATAACTTGGTGGTTTTTGGACAAAAATATCTTCTTTTCATTGTCTCCAAGGATTTGTTTGAGGAAGAATCTGGCTCTATGTTATCTTCTACTTCTCTGTTTTCCTGGATATTATCTTCACAACCAAATCAGGTCAATTGTTTCATGGGTACAGGATGGGGTACGCATGGCTTCAGCAAAAGAGGAATAAGGCACCAGGTGTGTGTATTTTATTTTTATTATAACCCTGCAACCAATGCTGAATTTATTCTCCTATTCACCCTTTGTACTTTTCTATAAACTGAAGCTGAAGTTGTCTGTTACATATGCATACAGACAGTGACTGCCACACACATACTGTACATATATGCAAACACACAGATACACGCAAACAGAAAGAAAGACAGAAGTCAGGGGCAAAAGGGAGAGAGAAAACAATTGTTACGAAAAGTGCTTCAACAGAAGTAGAGAAACTAAATAGAACACTCTCACATGAAAATAAACAGGTAGTTCAAAGAAGTGAATAACCTTATATACAGTCATTTTTCTGATATAAAATCATGAAAATGACCTCAACAACATTTACCGTGATATAGACTTGGATATGTTCTCCCACAGATAAGTCGTGACTTGATTTTACAGTATAATTTCTGGTATTTGATAATGTTTGGTCATATAAGTGAATCGGAAACTCATACTATTGGTCCAAGGATTATGATATGCTAATGCCCACCTGAGAGTGACCACAGAGCACACTGCCTTTTATTTCTATGTATTGTGCCACCATGATATACATAATACACAGATATTCTGAAGTGACTTTTGTACCGATTTGTGTTTTGTATCTCCACCATCATGCACCTTTATCGTAAGAGCATCTCTTATCTACGATGGAGTGTTCAATCAGAAGAAAAGATGAAGCTGGTTTTAAATTAAACGTATTGAAGTAGCAAAAGAATTGGTGATTGCGCGCCGCAACAAAATTGCGCTCGAGAAACTGATGTAGATTGGAGGAGGCAAGAAGATATATAAAAAAAAATGTGTCATATTTTTAAACAGGAGTATAAGTCGGGTCTGATTTTATGATGCATTTTTCGGTTTCAAGACTCCAACATATACTGTATGTGAGTATATACAGTATTTATATAGCATGTTTTCATACAAATGATATAGCTTAAAGTGCTTTACAAGATAAAGACAAAAAGAAAATATAAATATAAAATTAGGCAGTACTAATTAACAAAGAATAAAGTAAGGTCCAATGGCCAGGAGGACAGAAAAAACAAAAAAAAACCTCCAAAGTGCTGGAGACAAAAACAAAATCTGCAGGGGTTCCAGGCCACTAGACCACCCAGCCACCACTGGACATTCTACCTTACATAAATGATCTCAATCAATCCTCATGGTTTTCAAGCTTCATGTGAAAGAATTAGGCGATGATAATTATTGTCATGTGGACTTCTGGCCTTCAATCCATCAATGTAAAGACTGCATAGTGCTTTGATCAGGTGGTGGTAGCAGATCGCTACCTACAGAAAACCAGAAAAGAACAGCAGAAGAAGAGGGTAAATACGGATTGTGGAGCCACTGATAAAATGATAGTTAAATGCATATGCAGAATATCAGGGTTATACTAAAATGAAGTTATGAGAAAGCCATGTTAAAATTGCAGAAGGGTTTGTAGCAGTTTTTTAAAGTGCTCCACTGTATTAGCCCCAAAGAAAATCTTTGTAGCTTTGTAATGTTAGGAAAATGTAACTTTACAAAACAGTTTATTTTTTGTAAAAATACAATTACACCAGCAAAAGTAAATAAAACACTGATTTACTCCATGTTATTTTTGACCCAATGACAACATGAAGGTTACACCTGTATAATATTTTCCTTCATTTTAACACATAATGTTGGTCGTGACACGTTAAACTTTCTGATTCTGCATATTGTTAATTAGGTTCTGTTGATTAAAAAGATAATTAACTTACCATGGTAAAGAGTACATGCTGATGCTATCAAAAGCATCAACAATAATTTCATAGATGAATTAACTTTGTATTCAAAGCTAACATCAAGCTACAAGTTTATCCCTATGATGCTGAATTGGTTAAACGGGTTAGAAAAACAATTAGGGATGGATGATTTTTTTTTTTGTAATTTATTTTTTATTAGTTTGCAAAGAAAGATAGGGGAAAGCAAAGGGGAACTTTTTATATATAAATCTGAAATGTATACATTTTTTCTCCAGGTACTCTTAAATGTGTGTGTTAGCTAATTGGCTTAGTGGGTATGTCCCTGCAATGGACTGGCAACTCTGTCCATGCTATTTGTAACTGTTGCTTAAATTAAGCAACGTTTAACCCTGAAATTGATTGAGACTTTGTGGTTGGTTGGGAGAGTGGCATATACAGAAGAATAACATCTACACTAAAAAAGAAGTCCACCTACACACACCCAAATTCATATCCTGCTCCATCATTTCAATCTTTTTAATCTGTTCATGTGCATTATCCTTGAAAATACTGTATATGTAATGCCTGATTTAATGCAAATTTCTTTTGATATATTTTATTTGCTCCTGAGGGCAAATTGTCTTCTTGCATGACCATTGGGGTGTGAGTGCAGGATCAATTATTTCACTGTTCCCTGGAGCAATTTTCAGGTTAGGCTTTACCAGGGCCCAACAGAGTAGGGATCCTTCTGCAGTATAGGATTTGAATGTCAGAACAGAGATATGCCATCTCGTGCAGCTTGGGCAATGAAATAGCTATTTTTCCATCTTCCTGGTTAGGTTTCTACAGTGAGGCTTGTGGCAGAAATGAAACAATATAGGACATAACAGAACAACAAATTCATGTAAAACATTTATGAATAGAATTGGACAAAGCAAAGCAGTATGTAAGAAAACACAGGAAAATTTAAGGGAAAAATTCATCTCTTTATCAGGTAAGTCACACCTCTGCCTAGTAAGATTATATACTCACCCTCCTTTCACCACTTTTTAGTTAAATGGTCTGACACTCCACCTTTTTCATTATAGTTCCGCTTAAAGCCAATATAACAGGCACATCTCTTCTTTTATCAGCAGAGGCTCATCAAGCATGGCCATCTTTCACTGAAAATCATGTAAATAATTCACTTCCTCTGCTGTGAAATAATTTGGGATCGAGTTTGACCAAACACTGCACCTACTGTCTAGGAGTATATCAACCCACTGATTGAGCAGACTGCCACAAGTATAAATGCATTTTGTGCGTCGGGTTTGCATCATGGTCTCACCACTTAACATGATAAATATAAACGGCAGCTCTCTGTCAGTTTCTGAACCCCATCTTCCCAGTAAGAGGAACGTCTGTTATATTTAAAAAGTTTTCTGTCATGCCCGCATTGTTCATCCTTGATCACTCCCTCCCACCACTCCATCATTACCCTACTGCCATCCTCCTCCTACTCACCCCTGTGACACTCTCAAGTGCTATTGTCCTTCAACAACTTATAATGGAAAGGTATACTGTAAAAGAAAATCAACTATTCATCCACCCGGGCCCCTTTACTACAGGGTCACGAGGGTCTGCAGGAAACAAACCCTGCAGCGCCAGCCTACGCAGTGACACACACACACACCTACCCACACACCAAGGACAATTCAGAATCGGCAATGCACCTAACCTGCAAGTCTTTGGACTTTTGGGAGGAAACCCACACAGACACGGGAGAACATGCAAACTCCACGCAGGGAAGGACCTGGAAGCGAACCCAGGTCTCCTAACTCTACCCACTGACCACCTGCGCTACCCTCAACTATTCAAGAATGTCAAATTTTACATCATAATTGAAAAGAGTGGCAAGAGTTAATAATGAATTTGAAAAAGAAAATTAACAAAAAGAGCTGCATATAATAAAAATCCCGAACAAAAGAATCACCCAGTAAACAAAAAAGAAAAACATCCCAAACAATATGTGAACAGAAATACAAAAAGAAACGTTTATCTAATGTAAGTTAGAGAATAAAGTAATTCAAATATTGTTTTGATAGGTGTTAATATATTGAATTTTTTCTTTACCTGTACTTTTCATTACATTTTATTACATTTTACTTTTTACTTACTACATTTTATTATTTATTGGTATTTTAAATGGACAGTTTTAGTGAAATACTAAGTAACTGATTTCTATCTACTGTACGTAAAAGTAAAGACCAAATCATCTTCCACCCACACCCTGCATACTCTTCTAAATACCATCTGTTTAACTACAATCTCTTTCTAACAAGGGGCCTGATGCCCTTCAAGTGGCTCAGCTGCGAGATACCCACCAGGTTAGAAGAAAGAGATCAGGTGCAGAGCCCTCTAGTAACAATAAAACAAATCATGACAACTTAAGTTTATTGTCATATAATTGATAAATGCTCATTTAAGGATAGGAAAATATACATTCCAAATTAAAGCATTCCTAGAAAAAATAATAGTCTGGGAGGACCACTGTTAGTCAAGATAAATAAAGTCCCAGTCATGTCAGGCAAAAATCAATGTCCTAAGTCCTACTAAAATGTTGATAATGAATAGTTGGAAAATGCACTACTGTAAAGACTCAGCCCACAGGTTTTTCTCCTAAAAATGTGCACTTTTGTGCATGCACTTTAAATTTTCGGGTTACAGTGTCACATTTCTATTCAAGTGTAATAGAAAATATGGAATATATCAATGGAAAAGAATGAGAGTCAAAAAAAAAAAAAAATTGAACTGAAGACTTGACACTGAGAGAAAATAGAAAGATACAATTGTTGTTATAATTCAAGAGCTCAGTACCTGACAAATTAATGATTCATTTATATATATAGTTATCATTCTGACTATTGCTTCACTACAGGCATAAGAGCTGAAAATAGTGTTTAGAAAAGCATTGTGGTTTATATGTTTATATCTATACTGTAGCCATATAGTATCCTCATTATCGGAAGTTAAGTTCAGACCTACCCTACTAGGTGAAAATCCGCATATAGAAAGACTCACATTTTTTAAAGTTTAAGCCTGAAAAAACCTATCCCACATGCTTTAAACACATGTAAACGTATTAAAACACACTTTGTAAACAACAATGATATGTAGATGTCGGGCTAAGGATAATGAGTAACATCTCTCTATTATAAAACATTTTAACTTCACACAAGACAAGGCAGTGAGAAGATAAGAGCTGCTGTAAGGCTTTTAAATGATTGAACGCAGAGCGATACGTTTTTAAAAAGCATTTTGGAGACGCAGCACAGAGTAGCACAAAGTCCACTTCTCCAAGGTGGATTCAGCCTCCTCCAACACGAAGTGGCAGGAGGGAAGTGCCGGGGGGCAGGGGTTGAGGAAGCGATCGTACGATCCCAGCATTTCTCCTAAGTGCGCTGGCGTCTCAACACACACACACACCTTAACCCCCACCCACTGCCCTCCCCCCTCCTTTCAGAACGCAAGAGAAAACAGAAAACAATCTTGGCAGAAGCAGCAAATGCCAGTAGCTGATCTGTCCACTTCTGTTTTAGTGAGCGTTCAGACCCTCTCAAAAAGGGAGTTATAAGTGCGGAGAAAAGATTTAATCTACCCGGGGAGGGAAAAAAAGGAAAATATTGTTTTACAAAAGTTTTAAGTAAAATGAAAAAAAATGAATATGTAATATTCCATGAAAAAAAACAACTCTTTTAAAAATTTTTTATCTGGTAAACCAAATGAGAGGGTGGGCGGTGAAGGAAGCAGGGCAGAGCCCCCATGATAATAATAGTATTAAACCAATTGAGCGGGCGGTAGCTGGAACCGCGAAAAGCAGGGGGTTACTGTATTGTGACGCCTGAATTAATGTTTAAAATGTTTCTGTTTCCTTTAGAGAGGCCTCAGTCTTCCAAGTATATAGAAGACAGAAAGTGTGTGTGCAGTGGGGGACAGGGTAAGGGGTGTGGGCACGTGGAGTATGGAGGGAAGAGAGAGAAAGAAAGCCTCAAAAAACAACGGATACAAAAAAAGGAAAAGACAAAAAAATGACATTTTGTTTTATAGGTGTGTCGAGATCCTAAACAGTGGGCTGTTCAGTTCTTGTTCTTTTAATAAACTTGGCATCTTCGCAATTTGTTTTGTGTCTCACCTCCTTAGTTGTACAATATATAGTTAAATGGAGTCCAAAAGTACCCAGCCCAAACCCCAAATATATATATATATATCCATCCATCCATCCATCCTCCTCTTATCCGGTTCGGGTCAGGGGGAGCAGCTTAGCAAAAGGCCAATCCCCTCCCGCCCCTTTTCCAGCTCTTCCGGGAGAATCCCTAGGCGCTCCCAGGCCATGGAGATATAGACCTCCAGCGCCTGGCCCCCCGGGGCCCCCTTCCGCTGGGCGGCCCGAACACCTCACCAGGGAGGCGCCCAGGAGGCATCCTGATCAGATGCCCGCACCTCATCTGACTCCTCCTCGGGGGGAGGAGCAGCGCTCTACTCTGAGCCCCCCCCGGATGACTGAGCCCTTTACCCATCTTTAAGGAAAAACCGAACCTTGGAGGAAACTCATTTTCCCCTTTTATTCAAGGATCTCGTTTTTCCGCACTACCATATCGACCTGGTGAGGGGGGAGTGGGCGATGAAATTGAGGTTTGCCCACGCTAGCT
>NW_024383911.1:0-18644 GCF_016835505.1 Polypterus senegalus
AGAACGCTTTAGAAGAAAATAAGTGTTCTAACTGAGCAAACAGAGGAGAGCGCTGGCCACAAGGTTTCTCTATGTCTCATACCACAACATTTAAGAAAGAAAAATTTTGTTGATTGGCTCCAATACCTAGATCTTATAAAATTTTTGCACACTAGACATCGAAGAAATGCTAGTTGTGAGGAGTCGGTAATCCGTCCTCCCTGGTGACTTGTAGCATCACAACTTGATATCCTCAGGCAGTGACATCCAATAACTGCAGTCATGCAGTTTGACATGCTCTCTAATTTGAAATCAAAAAGTGTTATGCTGGTTTAAGTTGTCTTGGTGTTTCATTTATTTCTTTTTTATAATGAAAAAATAAATGTAACAAAATTTGACTTGACAGTTTGTGTTCTTACAATTCTAATTAAGTATATTCCGACCCCTAAAGTCATCTTCTGCCATTTGTATTGCAATTTTCTCAATCAGTCTACACTCATTAAACCATAATATCAAGAGAAAACTTTTTTTCAGAAAGGTTTGTAAATTTATTAAAATCAGAAACTGAAACCTCTCAGTGATGTGGTATGCACAACCTTAGTTCAGTGCCTTGTAGAAGTCCTTTGGCAGCAGTTAAAGCTCTTCTCAGACAAGTCTCCACTGACTTTGAACACCTGGATTTGGGAAGTGTATTCCATTCTTCTGGCAGATCCTCTCAAATGCCATTAGAATAGATGGGAAGCATCTGTAAACTGCCATTGTCAAGTCTCCCCAGATGTTCTATTAAGTCTGGGCTTTGGCTGGGCCACTCAAGGACAGTCAGAGACTTGTTTTGAAGCCACCCCAGTGTTTTCTTGTCTGTATGTTTTGTGCTGAACCATTGTTTGGAGCAGATTTTTCAAAAACCACTCTTTACTTGCTCACATTTGTCCCTCCATCAGTTGTACCAGTCTTTCTGTACCTGCTGCTGAGAAGCATTCACAAAGTATGATGCTGTCACCGCCATGCTTCACTGTAAAGATGACATTAGGAAGGTGATCAGTAGTGCCTGGTCTTTGCCAGACATAGTGCTTGGGTTTGAAAGAGTTCCAATTTTATCTCATCAGGTCACAGAGTTTTTTTCACGCATGCTTTCAGAGTCCTTTAAATGCCTTTAGTTTGGATTTTGTCTGTCCAATCTGTCATAAACACCTAGTTAATTGAATGCTGCTGACATGATCATCCTTTTGGCATGTTCTCCTATGTAAGCAGGGGACTCAACTTCTGTTACAGTGAACACTGGGTTCTTGCCCGGTTACTCAGTTTGAACAGTTGGCCAACCATAGGAAGAGTCCTAGTGGTTCCAAACTTCTCCTTTTCACAATTATTGAGACCACCGTGCTTCGGAATACTCAAAGCTTTTAGAAATGGTTTAATCTCTTGCCAAAATCTATGACTCACCGTAATTTGATTGTAGAGGTCTACAGAGAGTGAATTGGACTTTTTGTTCTCATGTGCACTGTGAATTGTGGGACCTCATATACACAAGTAGGTGTCTTCCTGAACAATGTCCAGTCAATTCAGTTTGCCACAGGTGGACTCCAATCAAGTTCTAGGATACATCCACCACAATGTCGAAATTACAGCAAAGGTTCTGAATACTTATATGAATATGATTTCAGCAGTTTATTTTAATACATTTATAAGCCTTTCTGAAAGCATGTTTTACTCTACAACACATAAAGTGTGCAGAAAAAGAAGGGTCAGAATATTTTATGGATACACTCTATATGCTCCTTGAGGGTCATAAAAG
Organism: Polypterus senegalus; assembly: GCF_016835505.1. Classification (NCBI taxonomy): domain Eukaryota; kingdom Metazoa; phylum Chordata; class Cladistia; order Polypteriformes; family Polypteridae; genus Polypterus; species Polypterus senegalus. Next base: position 1,772 of record NW_024383911.1, read on the forward strand.
CTGCTGAGTGCTATTTAGGTTTGAGAACATGAAGATTATGTGTCCCAGAAAGACATTAAGAATGACTTTTAAAAAAAGAACTGAATGTTGCGAGTGGCATTCTGGAGCAAATTAATGAACAGCCAGCTAACATATATGGTGATTATTAATGGTCTGTTACATATTCTGTGTCCAACTTAACAGTCCCTTGAATTACAATGTGTGTGAAAGCAAATGCTGAAAGAAACATGACATTGGAGACAAATCCTTGTTTTGGCAGTCTTAGAAACAGTTATGTCTCATTTTTGAACTAGTGTGTGCATTTCTTAAGGTTTGCTCATTTATTGCTATAACTGTAATGTCAAAGTAGCACAGCATTATTTTTTTTTTTGTTTTTTGGGTAAGGACCAACATTTTGTGACAATCACTGCTTGCCTGTGGCCATGTTGCTTATAGTCACTCCAGTCTTTGGTCAGATGGCTGGAGGTCACATGACATACAAAGTTATCATACCTCACCTATGTACTGTAAGATGCAGACGTACTGCAATTGGAATACAAGGAATGAATTGAATTACAAAAAAAAAACTCACCAGCATTGAAGATATGAGAAACTGAAAGTTCTGAATGTCTTTTCTTATTATATATATAAAATATTCACAAATATTTGTGTTTAGAATTTTTCTTTGTGAAGTTTGATTTTGTTGCCTCTTTTTGACATTTTGACCTTGAGCTGTGTTTTCCCAAATACTGTGCCTGCTCCCTTTTCATTCCCTGCATTTTCTGGTTATTGTCTTAGTCTGTAATAACCACCATTTATTTAAGTTATCCTAGGTGATCCTAACGTTCTCCTCCCAAGGTGTACCCCTATGGAACACACAGTAGTCAGAATGTAAACAAGTTGCTGGCCCATTAACACATGTAATATGAATTCAAGGAAGTTTCAGAAAATACAGGGCAAGGGTTTGGGGTGAAATTCTAAATTGTTAAACTTTTGACATCTCCTCTATCTTACTGCTTGAAGAATATCTGAATTCATGCTATCTTCATGCTAACTCTCTGGTTACTAATTCAAAAGAGCTTTTAATCTACCATTCTAATAAGAGCTACAGTAAATAGTGCTGCTTGTTGTTTTTATAATCTGTGACTTTCATGCTTACATCAATAACAACAACAACATTTATTTATATAGCACATTTTCATACAAACAGTAGCTCAAAGTGCTTTACATAATAAAGAATAGAAAAATAAAAGACACAATAAGAAAAACAAAATAAATCAACATTAATTAACATCGAATAAGAGTAAGGTTCAATGGCCAGGGGGGACAGAAAAAACAAAAAAACTCCAGACAACTGGGGAAAAAATAATAGCAAATACTGTACAGTATATATTATAAAATGAAACTTTCCCAGCAAGAAAGTAGCTTTTAAATCCAGATGAGCCCAGTAAGTAAAACAGTAGTACAACTGAAAATGTCAGATATCATGGGGAGATTTCCTTTGTTATCTTGCCCTCTACAATCATCATCCAGACTTAACATGTTTGACATTCATATTTGCCATGTTTGTGGTTCACATGTCATGGAGCCTTGGCTAATGAGAGTTACTACACATAACTGGATTTTTCCTTGTCAGAAAGGTGAATTAGAAATATAAATGAAAATCTTTTGAACTTACATGGGGGTGGACCATCTTGGTTAACATTAACTGGTGCCCAATTTTTTTATAATTTTTTTATTCTTTTGATAATAGCAAGAGAATGTCATCTTTTCTTTACTGACAAGTACAGTATGCTGACTTTTTAACTCAAAGAATACAAATCAACATCTAGGATCTTCTACACATAGCTAAGATCTGCTTTTCAAAATATTTAGTACAAATGACAAAAATTAAAATAGATAGATAGATAGATAGACTTTATTAATCCCAAGGGGAAATTCACATAATCCAGCAGCAGTATACTGATACAAAGAAACAATATTAAATTAAATAGTAATAAAAATGAAAAGAATTAAAATAAATTAATGTTAGCATTTACTCCCCCGGGTGGAATCGAATAGTCGCATAGTGTGGGGGAGGAACGATCTCTTTAGTCTGTCAGTGGAACAGGACAGTGACAAAAGTCTGTCACTGAAGCTACTCCTCTGTCTGGAGATGACACTGTTAAGTGGATGCAGTGGATTCTTCATGATTGACAGGAGTTTGCTTAGTGCCCGTCGCTCTGCCACAGATGTTAAACTGTCCAACTTTAATCCTACAATGGAGCCTGCCTTCTTAACAAGTTTGTCCAGGCAAACTTTCCAGTTACCAATATGCAGTTAGGTCCATAAGTATTTGGACAATGATATGATTTTTATAATTCTGTCTCTATGCACCACCACATTGGATTTGAAATGAAAAAATAATGACATGATATATAATCAATATACCATCTTTTAATTCAAAGCATATTTGCCATGAAGTAAGCATATTTACATTGGAATTCCTATCTTTTTCATCTCAGCAACAACGCAACAAAAAAGGAAAAAAAATTAGAAATTAATGAAAAAGGAACAGTATATTTGTTGCAATAAACAAAAATACAATGCTTAGTCCGAAAAATATGATACATGACAGCAGCAGAATTAAAGAAATTCAGCCACATAATCAGGCAATGCTAGACTGTGAGAGCAGTTTTTAATCCTGCTGGTCTGGCCTTTTATTTGACAGGACTGTCTCTTTGAGCAAGAGGTGAAAACATTTTGGGCCTGAGATGGTACACTGCAAAAATGAAATCTAAGCAAGTGAAAAGTACTTATATCATGATGTTAAATCTTTTTTTTCTTATTGTAAGAATTATTGACTTGTCAAAAAACTTGTATTTACAATTATTTAGCATGTTTTGAGGAATCTTGTCAAGTAAATTTTGTTTACCCCATTGGCAGATTTTGTTTGCTAAATAAAAGCAAAATAACTCTCATTTAAAGTTTCTTTTGTCTAGTTTTTGCATATACATTTTTTGCAGTGTAGGGTTGTTTTGATAGCACAAGCTTTATTTCTGAAGTGTTTGGTATAGTATTTTACAATTATTATTATGATCTATAATAATAAAAGGCAAAGCCCTCACTGACTCACTGACTCATCACAAATTCTCCAACTTCCCGTGTAGGTAAAAGGCTGAAATTTGGCAGGCTCATTCCTTACAGCTTACTTACAAAAGTTGGGTAGGTTTCATTTCGAAATTCTACGCGTAATGGTCATAACGGTCAACAACGTCTGCCATGTTGAACTTTCTTATTTATGGCCCCATCTTCTTGAAATTTGGTAGGCGGCTTCCCTGCACTAACCGAAACCAATGTACTTACTTATTTCGGTGGTATGATGCCACTGTCGGCCGCCATATTGAACTTTTCAACAGTCTTTGTTACCTATGGGCCCATCTTCAAGAAACTTGGTACACGGGTTCCCAACGCTAACTGAGTACTACTTATGTACATATATACGTCAATAGTCTGCAGCTCGGTCACCGTGTGAGGTGGCGTTGGGTCCCCCATCCCAACGCCTCCCACGTTGTTGGATGTCTGACTATATAAGACCGTCCATCACTCTGGTCTCTACATTCCCTTCCTTGCTTCGCCACGGGATTCACGCCTCCCTACTGATAACTACAGCCTTTTATTTAATCCACGGCTACTCCGCTGTTTTACTGTTTGTTTATTACAATTATAGTTATTGGATAGGTATTTTAGACTTACTTTACATTTCTTAGGTACCCATTTCCTTTATCATTCCAACCCCCATTACCATGTCTATCGAGGTGATCACTATTGATCAAAGAACTGTCACTTACCGAGTGGTTTCCATGCCCGAAAATGGCACCTACCTTTTCCATTCTCTTTGTTACATATTGCACGACCATATCAGGCTCACTCTTGATATCCGGAGGAACATTGTGTCTTATGTATTGAATGACTGGGACAGGTTCAAGGTGTGGACTGATGACGGTACAGGAGATAATTATACTACACAGGAGCACTAGAAGAGTGAAATGCTTCAGCCCTTCACCTATGGGTCTGCATGTGAGTTGATGGCTGCCGCTGAATTGTTCGGTTGTCGCTTTTAAGTGTACCGAAATGGCCAAATATTTTACACCTTTGGAGAACCGCCAATGCCTCTTAAACATCTTAGATTCACAGGTGACGATTTCAGTAGTGGACACTTTGATGTTTATGAATGTTTAAACTCTCAAAAGCTGGATGTGAAGTTATCGATGAAACTGGTTGTATACTTACAGCGCTTGACAGATGCCGAATGTCACTTCAACACAAGTCCTACAAATACTGTCGTAATTGAAACAAACCATGAAACTCAAACCGATTATGACAGCAGCAATCCAAGCTGTGAGATTTGAAACAAGATTACTGTTCACATGGCCAACTGTACGTTGCACGCTTAAGAGTAAGCTCAGCGCACAGCTTGGTCATATTACAACCGGAGGGCCGAACTGACAACATGGTACACAAAGAGATCCTTAACAAATAATTATTGGCATATTTTCTCTCAGTTTAAAAAGGTTTAATTTTCGTCTTAATAAAAAATTTAATGCAGTACTTCACAGCTAAGAAGCGCGGGTATTTTGCTATATATATATATATATATATACTAGCAGAATACCAAGCAACTGTGAATAGTGTGTTAAAGAAGTACGAAAAGAAAAGGAAAAATTTTAAAAAATAGCGTAACATGGTTGTTAATGTAATTGTTTTGTCATTGATATGAGTGTTGTTCTCATATCTATCTATCTATCTATCTATATATATATATATATATATATATATATATATATATATATGTTGTTCTCATATCTATCTATATATATATATCTCTATCTATCTATCTATATCTATATCTATATCTATATCTATATATATATATATATATATATATATATATATACCCAGCAGCGAGAAGTAGTGTGTTAAAGAAGGAAAGAGAAAGAAAAGGAAACATTTTGAAAATACGTAACATGATTGTCAAAGTAATTGTTTTGTGTATTTGGCAGCGTCACAAACTTGTTTTTGGTAGCTGCATCAGAAAATGTACCCACGTCTGACACGCCTCCTTTTACTGTTTCTCACAGCTTGGATTGGTGCTGTCATATATATATATACACACACACACACACACACACACACACACACATACATACATATACATATATATATACACATACATATCTTCATATCTACATATCTATATACATATCTACATATACACATATATATATATATATACAATATATATATATATATATATATATATATATATATATACATACATACATACCTATCTACATTATATACACACACATACATACACACACACAAATTATATATATGTGTGTATGTATGTATGTATGTGTGTGTGTGTGTAAAGGTGGTAGTATATATATACACATACATATACTTGTGTGTATGTTTGTATGTGTCTATATGTGTGTGTATAGGTTTAGTCACTGAGTGCAAGGGAAAAATAATAAATTATAGTCTATAAGTTATTAAACAGTAAAACATTAACGTTTTAAGAAGTACAGGTACATTGAAATTACATTTTCTATGTGAATGTCCAAATTTGTGCCTTGGTAATGTGCCTTACCGGCACTTAAAAAATTAGTTTTGTGTCCTCTGTAGTGGTAAGAGAGAAAGGCTTTGGTTTGGGATAAAAGGAAAAAAGGTGCAAAGAAAGGAAAGTTGCCTTTTTCTTTTTATATAGTACTAGAAATATACGCTCGCGTAGCGAGAAGTAGTGTGTTAAAGAAGCAATGAAAAAGAAAGGAAACATTTTGAAAATAATCGTAACCTGATTGTCAATGTAATTGTTTTGTCACTGTTGTGAGGTGATGAGTGTTGTTGTCATATATATATATATATATATATATATATTGTCACACACGCGCAGCATGGGAGGCAGCTAAAGGGCTCGAGTGAAGGCAGTTCTGAGCCATGCCGGGATGTGGCAGAGCGCACTAACTCTCTTTCTCACTTCCCTGTAGACCTAACCGGGACGTTCCACCTGTCTCTCTGGACGTCACTTCTGGGACCGAGCCAATGGAGACAGACCTTGCCAGCTCCGGCCCCCCTGATGTCACATCCGGGACTAAACCAATGAACGATGAACACGTGCCCATCCTTATGACCTCACTTCCTGCCTCCCCTTTAAAAGCCTTCCCTTTTCCCTCTCTGTCAGTCTTGTTTTGGACTCTGTTGTAAGCACTTCAGTGCTGGTATTTGAAAGAAAACGAGTTGCAGCCAGGATACCAAATTACATGGGTGGCTGCCCCAAACCTTTTCTGTCTTTGTCTGCTTTGTGACAGTGTGGGCAGGATGGAGAAGTCCCAGAAGAGAAGGGGACAGGACCTGCAAAACACCCAGGTGGGAGCGCATCGGGGCCGAGTATTCAGGCGGGGGGGTGCCCTGGGTTCGGAGACGGGCGGCTCCGCCCAGCATGGGCAGAACTAGGCCATCAGAGAGGCCAGGAGTGTGCGGGTGGGGCTCACCGACTGGGCTGCCCTGGGGGGGGAACGAGAGGACTCAGTATGCCTCTTGGGGAGAGTGCCTGCCCCCAGTGAAACCACAGCCCCATTTACCACCTGGGGGTGCCCCAGACTGGCAGGTGAGTAAAATAACAAAGTGGAGGTTGGCCCCTGAGAGGCCGACCAGCAACAAGCCTGGTCCTTATGGGCAAGGTATGGCAGTGGCTACGCCCTTGGAAACAAGCCCTACCAGGTAATTGAGCAGGTAGCTTGCTATCTGCTCCTGAAAGCACTTCCCCAGGGCTTCACCCAGCCGGTCTGGGGCGGCAGTTTATTTAACATGTCAGGGCTCATAGAGTTTTGAAACACAGAGGCGGCCTCACACCTGGGAGAGCAGAACTCCTTTCTGTCAAACTCAGCCGGGTATGTCCCAAACCCAGCCCTCCTGTACAACCCGGAGCTTGTATCGGGCGCCGCGCTGGCACGTAAAACCGTTTTGGAGGCGAGAGGAATGCAGGGGGAGGGGAGGAGGGCTGGGGGTGTTCTGACAAACCCCGACGGTCCCGCATACAGACGTGGTGATCGTTAAGGGGTTTAAAACTTCCGCCTGCCGATTCCGCAGCAACTTTTCCCATTGTTGCCCCGCTTTGTGCTACCCCCGAAATGGCTAAAATTAAGACCATAAAACCCTGTGTCCAGGGGAAACCGCTGGTACAGGCCCCCCCCTTGTGTCATTACTGGAGGGTCAGTCCAGAAAGTAACGCGGGCAATCCTTCCTGATCCTCCACACCCGGGTGATACTGGGGGACTGGTTGAAATTAAAAGGGTGAGACACATACCACTCGGTTAAGTTGCGAGGACGGAGATGAATCGCTCCGTTGCCTCCACGCGTAATCAGCCGGCAGAGAGATGAAGCAGCCGTCCTGGGTGACGTGGCAACCCCGGCTGCCGCAGGCTGACACGTATCCACCAACGCCCGGCGGCGGGAGAAACCCGCCCATTGAGATCGGCGTTTGCCCCTCTCTCCGTTAAGGGTTTCAATTAAAAAGACGCCGCTTCTTTCAAAGGGAGCAATGGAAGACGACTCCCTGAAGTTTGTAAAAATGCAGTGGTCCTTGTCAATGGCCAGGACTAGTCGCCCCCGATGCCACAGGGCCCCTACTTTGTGCTAGATAATGACCCCCTTTAGGGGTAGCAATGCATGACGGGCAGGAGACGAGGTTGCTGCTAGTCCCGCACCTTCCGCGGCAGGTCTGCGATAGCACACGCCCACCTCCTAGGTGGCCACCTGGGCACCGAAAAACTCTGGAGCGGATCAAGCCCGGGTTTACTGGCCAGGAATTATGAGGAGGTTCGCCTTTGGCGCTTCCTGCCCGGAGTGTCAACTGCAAGATTCCTAGGAGGGACCGTCTCCTCTGTTCCTATTCCATTGTTTGGGACGCTCCTTCCACAGAATCGGGTCGACCTGGTGGGACCTCTAGAGTTTCGCCGGGGACACAAGTACATTTTAGTCCTCGGGGATTATGCTAACGACACCCGGCTGTTCCTTTGGGCTCAGCTCCCTCTAAAGCCATCCAACGGAATTACTAGGGGTATTCAAGGCTGGGGATCCCAAAGAAGTCTTGAAGACCGGGGGACCCCTTCACCGGAGACGCTCAAGGAGACTGCCAGATTACTGAAAATAAAGCATTTAAAACCCGGTATCATCCTCAAACCGACGGATTAGTAGAGAGGTTTAATCAAACTCAAGCAAATGCTGTGAGGTGGTCAGCGGGGATGGAAGGAACTGGGACAGCCCTCCCCTCGCCTTTTTGCCTATCGAAGTCCCACAAGCCTCCAGGGGGTTCTCCCCTTGAACTACTGTATGGGCGACAACATCGGGCATATTGGATATTTTGAAAAAGGGCTGGGGAAAAAGAGGCTTTTCCCACCACTAACATATTTGGGGTATATGCTGGAGTTACGCGATAGATTTGGAAAGATTGCCTGTCCTTAAAAGTCACATGGAGGAGGCTCAAGGCAGCACAGGTTCGCTACAACCGCGGGACGCCTTTCGGGAGTTCCACCCGGAGATCGGGTCATGGTCCTAGTGCCCAATCCCACTCTGTTGCTTGCCCATGGCAGGGCCCCTACGGGTTAAGGAGGGAAGGGACTGGTCGACTATTTGGTGAGTCAACCAATGCCGGCCAAAGGAGCGGGTATATCATGAACCCTGAAACCGTGGAAGGACAGGGACCCCGATCCCTCCGGCCAGCCCCGCCACTCTTCGCTCACACACACACGACCTTAACTTTGGCACAGACTTTAGACCCCGGCAACGGGAGGAGCTGGGAAAAAGTTATCCGGACCGCTCAGAGGTAGTCAGGAACACCCGAGGACCTTCTGATTGAGCACAAATTGTGACAGAGCCCGGGTTGTTGTCCGGAACGTCCCTGCACGCCTTCCCGAGGCAAAAAGGCTGAAGTGGAGCTGAGATCAGCCATGCTGGAACCAGGTGTATGAGGAAAGTTATAGTCCCCGGTCCAGCCCATTGTGCTCCGGTGCCTGACGGGAGTTGGAGGTTCTGCAATGACTTGGGCCCGGGAACCAGGTCTCCAATTTGATGCCCCATCCAATGCCACCCGGGGGACGACCTCTCGAGAGGTTTGGGCAGGCTCAATACCTGACCACACCTGACATGACAAAAGGGTACTGGCAGGTTCCTTTAACGGGCTCGCCGGAAAAAAGCGTTAGTACCCCCTAGCGACACTGGCAGTATCAGTCCTTCCATTTGGCACCGGGCCCAGCAACCTTCAGGGCCCGGTGGGCAAAGTGCCCTCATAACTCATACAGTGTTTCCTACCCAGATGACGTGGTCATCTATTCCAGCACATGGAAGGAACACCTACAGCATGTCCAAGCGTATTAGGGCACTTGGTGAGGCGGTTCGGATTAATCCCAAGAAATGTTTCTTTGGATTAAGCGAGGCCAAATATTTAGGCTACCTGGTGGGTCGGGCACGAGGCCACAGTGCTCCAAAATTGATGCCATTCTGAATGGCCCGTCTGCAACCAAGCGCAGGTCCAAGCTTTTCGGGGTTTGCTGGTACTACCGCGGGTTTTTACCTCGTGGAGAAAGGGGGTTTTGACTGATTTAACAAAGAAGAGGGCCCAACATTGTGGTATGGACTGCAAAACAGACACTGCATTTGGTGACATGAAGAAGGCCCTTACGTCCGCACCCATTTTGATGGCACCAACTTTTCTTTTTTCATCCTCCAGACGGACGCCGGGCACAGGCCTGGGAGCCGTTGGGGCTAAGATCGAGTGTCGAACACCCGCCCTGTTCCTGAGCCGGAAACTGTGGGCCGGGAGACCAGGTATGCGGCGGGGAGGGAGGCTTTTGGCATAAATGGCTATCACCAGCTGAGGTACTACCTGTTGGGTCGGAGTTCACCCTTGTCACGGACCATGCACCTCTACAGTGGATGGCCCTGCACAAGGAGTCGAATCCGGGTCACCCGGTGGTTTCTTGACCTGCAGCCGCAAAGTTTCCCCCTCATCGCCGGGTGCTCTCCATGCCAACGCTGATGCTCTTCTCGGTTTAACCTCGAAAAGGTCGCCACCCGACGGGTCTGGGCTGAGGGGGGCCTGTCAACACGCCTGCATGGGAGGCAGCAAGGGGCCCCAGTGAAGGCAGTTCTGAGCCATGCCGGGATGTGGCAGAGCGCATCAACTCTCTTTCTCACTTCCTAGACCTAACCCGGGGGGTTCCACCGTCTCTCTGGACGCACTTGGGATCGAGCCAATGGAGACAGACTTGCCAGCTCCGCCCCTGATGTCACATCCGACTAAACCAATGACCATGAACACGTGCCATCCTTATGACCTCCTTCCTGCCTCCCCTTTTAAAAACCTTTCCTTTTCCCTCTCTGACAGTCTTGTTTTGGGCTCTGTTGTAAGCACTTCAGTGCTGGTATTTTGAAAGAAACACGTTGCAGCCAGGATCCCAATTATATGGGTGGCTGCCCCAAACCTTTTTCTGTCTTTTGTCTGCTTTTGTGACAATATATATATATATATATATATATATATATATATATATATATATATATATATATATTACACACACACACATAAACATATATATATACATATTCATATATACACATATATATTATTATATATATATATATATCTTACATATATACAAAATACATATATATATATATATATACACACACACACACATATATAAACATATATATATATATACATACATATCTACATACACACACAGCTATTTCAGATCAGTGCAATACGCTGTTTGTGCTAAAATGTGAAGCTGACTCGCCTACGGGTAATAACAAATCAAATCATGCAGTTGTCTTGTCATTTTAGAGCTGGACGCCTGGCATCTTTTTTTGGCCACAAGTTCGCTTTCTGTTTGGTGTGAGGTTCTGTGTTGTGGAGATTTCAGGAGGGATTGCAGGTGCTCATCAGTGAGGCTCCTGTGTGCTGTTTTATGGTCTTTATCACCGAGAAGAGCTTCTCATTACAGATATGTGCTACCAAACATGCACAAGGTTCGAAAAACCGCATGATGGACTTTTTTTGTTCTTCAAAGTCACCAAAGCGCCCGTGCAAACTCAGTGCGCATAACTCTAGCGCTTCGCAATAACTTGCAGCATCAAGGCAGACTTGATTAATGCGGTAAGTGTTCGGGTAAGGCAGCTGAAGCGCTGCATTATGGGATCTGTAGTTTATTGTGTTACCAGCGCTTCATATACCCGCCATTATTAACAATAATAGTATATAAAATGATCTCAAGGGCCGGATATAATTACATCGCCAGGGCCGGATGTGGCTCATGTCTTGAGTTTAATACATATGGACCAAATAGAACTTGAAAAGATATATTTTTCAAATGTGATCGCTAATTCAGATAGAGTTGACGCCAAGACTACAGCCTGCATGCCTCAATGAGTCATCCTCCTCGCTTCTTACTTTTTACCGCTCATCCAATGAATACACTGAGCATGGCTTTACCAAACAATCATTGATGGCGAATAAAGTATCCATTATTCGAGTATGTATATATATATATACCAGACGCAGGAGAAGTAGTGTTAAAAGCTAGAAAAAGGAACATTTTAAAAATAACGAATACGACCGTCAATATACAGTATTTGTTTGAGTGTTACTGAGTGCTGTCATCAAGGATTTGATTATCATTATTTTTCAATCAGGTTCAGATTTGTAGGATGTGTTGTGTTCAAGTTACATTCCGTGTTTGTCAATCAAGCAGTAAAGATGACAGGTTTCATTCATCGATCGTTTACCGCATCAATAAACAGCCTGCCTTCTTCTTATCTGAGACCTGATACCGCATGCACGGGTTTTTTTTACACCGTCTTCCTTTAGCGAATACCTTCCAATCGCAGGTGCTTTGTTTCCGCAGTAGCTGGATTTATGAATATGCTATCAGACGCCCATATTTTTGCTCTTTCAATTGTGTAATTCGGTTTTTGTTCAGCTTTTGGAACTGTTGCCTTTATCTGTGCACCGCGCCGTTCACGTGAGCCGCCTGGTACATGCATCGAAGGTTCCCAGCCGTCCTGGTGCCATCTCGTGCTATGTCCATAGCTGTATTTAATGTTACCTTAGTCCTGGCACTTAAAACTTTCTCTCATAGCTCATTGAGTTTGTGTCAAACACCACTTGACTATCTCACTTTCCTCCATAAGCACAGTCCTTCACCCGTGAATATTTACCCGGCAGTTTGTTATTGATTGCCGCCGACGGACGGCCTTATATGGGCAGGCACTAAATTACAAACGCCAGTGCAGCCTGTTCATGAACTTAATTTAAAGTGTAGGTTTACATCGCGGTTTGTTTCCTAAGTTGCAGAACCTATGAATATGGTTGTATATTTTCTGTGAGTATTTGGTGGCAGTCTGACGGTTGCTTCGAAGACGGCAAGGCGCAGTCGAGCTCAGCTCAGAGCTTAAATGAGATGAATGGGAGGAGATGATGACGTGACTTCACCCGCCTTAACTGTCAATCCCCACAAACACAGTCTCTCGGAATTTGCATACACCCCCTTCACCTACAATTTTAACTTAGTTACAAAGTGATCAAAACTCTCGCTTATATCCCGCGCCCTCTCATTGTAAACTTGTATCCGTGACACCTGTGGCATGTGAAATTCAGCGTAGCCTGTCTATGAACTTAATTTAAAGTTTAGGTTTACACCTTTGCTTTTCCGAGGTAGCAGCACCTGCGAATATGTAGTATATGTCACTCGCCGCTTCTTTATTGTTTCCGCTGCCTTCTCAATTATATAACGGGCGTTTTCTTCACGCTTTTTTGAGGTCTTCCTGGTTTCTATGTACCGCGTGGATTACGTGGGGAGGCGTGATGATGTCATTACCTAAACTCCGCCCCCCACGGCGTTGAAGCTCATCTCCATTACAGTAAACGGAGAAAAAACTGCTCCAGTTATGACCATTACGTCAGAGAATCGAGAGAAAACCCGCCCAACTTTTTGTAAGGAAGCTGTATGAATGAACCTGCCACCAGCCTTCCACCCACACGGGAAGTTGGAGAATTAGTGATGACAAAGAGGAGTGAGTGAGGAGTGCTTTGCCTTTTATTAGTATAGATAGAGAGATGTGTCATTGATCGCTATGATCGCCTTTTGGGACAGTCATGTGGGTCTTGTGTAGACTGGTGAGACGTCTCGCCATTAATCGGCTGTGATGGCACTGTCAGTCCTCCACTCCTGTGCGTGGTTCTCATAATCCGAAAGGAGGACTTAAGTAATCAGAGCACGTAAAAGAAAGTGAATCGCTTTAATATTATTTTGCCGTGGTGAAAAGGGGTCCCGTGGTTTGCACTTTGTCTGGGCTATAAAGCAGGGGAGTGATGAAAAAAATTAAAAGTGCTCACTTTGACTTAAGGCAGAAGCGCAGCTGCCTCAAAGGCCGGGCATAGCTATGCACGCCAAGGCTGGCTGCTCGACTTCTTTGCTGGGCAGGAGACCAGTTTTTGGTGACATGCTCATGACATTAAAAAGTCTCAGCGCTTTTTGAGGTCATTCATATATATATATATATATATATATATATATATATATATATATATATATAAGAAAATACCGCAGCGGAGAAGTAGGTGTTAAAGGGTAATGAAAAAAAAAAGGGAAACATTTTAATTCGAAAGGGCTTTTTATGAGTCTTACTGTCATATTTTGCCTGCCTAAATAAGTCCCCCCTCGCTTTGTTTATTTTTTAGTCATTTAATAGGGCTAGGGGGAAAAATTATAAAATGGAAGGAGGATGGTTTTTACAAAAAAATTATTAGGTAATCATTTTTAAAAAAGTTTTGTTGGGATCTTTTTTTCTGTTTAACCTTTTTTTTTCTTACTTTTCAAAAACCAAAGGGGGTCGGGAAAATGAATGGGGACGCTGATAATGAATGGTTTGGAAATCTATTGACAAAACCCCCCTTTGCGAATGAAAAGGATTAAATCATTATTTTTAACCCTTTTGGGGCACATGCAAAGCTTCCCCTGTGCTTGTGCTAAAAAAAGGGAAAGATTTAAAATAAAAAGGATTGTCAATGACCTTTTTTGAAAGATGGGGATTCAGTGTGGAAAAACTCAAAGACAACGTGTTTTTAACTATGGTTTTTTTCTTTGGTATTTGGTGGCAGTCTGGGTTGTTTGAAGCAGGCGCGAGCTCAGCTCAACCCAATGAGATGAATGGGGGGGGAGATGAACGGACTCCCCCCCAAACTGCAATCCCCCCACAGTGCTCGGAATGAAAACCCCTTCACCTACAATTTTAACAGTTAAAAAAAGGATCAAACTCTTTTAATCCCGGCCTCTCTTTAAAATTTTTACCCCGCTTTTCCTGGGGGCCCTGCCCTTTTTAAAATTTAAAGTTGGACCCTTTTTCCCCAGGACCCAGTATGGTATATTGTCCCGCCGCTTCTTTTGTTTGCTGCTTCTCAATTATATAATGCGTTTTTTTCTTTTTAGGGGTTTTCCCGGGTTTTTCACCTTTCTGAAGTCATTTTCAGGATTCATTGAAATTTTCTTTTTTTAAAATTTTTCCCTTTTCCATTATTTTTTAAAACATTCCCCGCCGGGCGGGGTATTTTCTATATTGTATAATTGGCTGATGCCCTTCATAAAGAGTGATATAATATCAAGTTAATTCAATTATTTATTTATTTTAAAAATTGTTGGATAAGCATATTATGTTTGTTCAGGATCACATAGTAAAGAGGTTAAATGGACCAGGTTTGCTATTTAAATTTTTAGGACTCATAAAACTCCTACCAGGTTTTGGCAAGAGACGGACCTAAATTTTTATGCCCTTATCAGAGATGGTGCTTTTTTCACAGCACCAACCCATGGGGCCGGGGGATCCACACACAGCCCAAATTTTTAAGGCAAAAAAACCCAACCCGCCAACCACCCACCACAAGCCTCCCTACCTGTTCCAGCAACAACTCGGTTTTTCCAAGATGGTCTCCTTTGCAGATAATGGGCCAAAAATTTCTTCACTTCAGATGGATTCCCCCTTTAAAGTGCTGGAGGTATGGCTGCTAACATTAGTCAATGTTATTAGGGGCATGACCAGGTGCATCACTTTGTCAGACTTCCCACTTGTCATTAATAATTACCTAGTTTGTGTTTGGGCAGAATTACTTAATGCAACGTAATTTTTAATTTAATAACATTTATTTTTTTGAGTTTGTACATTAAATTTGAACGGGTTTTGGAAAATCTGAAAAAAAAAATAAAGAAATTCCAGAAGAAAGGTTGCTTTATAAAAATTGTAAAGGGGGTTTTTAAATGAAAAATTTTTTTATTTTCCCTTCAAAAATGGGCCCTTTATATACGAAATGTAAAGGGTTTTTAGCCTTCATTAAGGAACCCAAAAATTAAAATTTTCTTTTTTCTTTGGTTCTAAAAAGTAAAGGGGTTTTAAATTTTTTTAAAAACCCATTGTAGATTTTGGCTTTAAAAATTTTTAAATTTCCAAAAATTTTAAAATTTTTTTCCCCTTTTGGTTTTTTTAAAAAAACTAAATTAATTTTTTTTCTTTAAAAGTTTATTTTTTCCATTGCAAGTGGGGACACTTGACTTGTATGGTGTCTTAATATTTAAAAGAGGGTCGATCTGGAAGAAGAGCATTTTGTCCCCCCTGGAAGTGGGAAGATGAAAGGGCCCGTTTTCTTTAATATTTTAACTCGCCCAAAACCCCAACACCAACATTATAAAAAGAACTTGGGGAAAAAAAGGGGTTCATTAAAATTAATTAATCCCTTTCTGCCGTTTGTCTGTAAACAGAGCATTTAAAAAATTTAAAAAAGGAAGCGAAGTTTTTTAAAAACAAAAGGGATTTTTTAATTTTAAATACCTGCTTTTTCTAGTAGATGATTTATTATCGGGGCCCAGCCCAAGTACCTTTTTCAAAAATAAATTACAAAATGACAGACTGAAGTTTTTTAAAAATAAGATATAATTTTCCAAATATTATTAAAATACTCATAGATGTAAAGCTGAACAATGAACCACTGGGGAAAAATGGGGAAAGGGTGAGAACAGTGTCTGTTGGTTCAAAATGCAAAAACTGTGATGTTGGGGGGAGGAAACACCTTAAGAAATGGAGTGAAGGGCTATGAGCACTCCCTGCATTCCATTGTGATGCAAACAAAATTGTCAATATTAGAGTCTTTCTTTTCTGTAACTAGCCGGGAACTATGCCTGAATGAGAAGGGTTTTTTGAAACTCCCACTGACCCATGCAAGGACAGCATTGAGATAGCAATTTAAGGGGACAATAAATAGAACCAGGTAACCTTTTAAAAACATTTAAAGGAGATGTGCAAAATTCATTAGCGCTGGCAGGGGGGTGGAAAATTTTTATTAGTTTAAAGGGAAAAAGGGGAAGCTTACCCCCCAAGAAAATTCTTTCTTAATCCCATGCAGTATTTTAATGCTAAAAATTTAAAAAAAGGGTTTTTCCTAATTTAAAGGTTTCATCACCTTTCTGAATTTGGCCTTTTCCCCTCAAGGATGCGATAAATAAAAAACTTTCATGGGGCCGTGAATGTGGGTTTGGCTCCATGCTCCCTTTGCTGTTCAGGGGGCCCTAACCCAAGTTGAAGCACCGGGAACTAGACAGTTGAGGCAATACAAAAAAGAAGGGGTGGGTTTAAAAGTTAAAAGGGTTTTAAAAAAAGACAAAAAAAAAAGTTTCTAAAAAGGGAGTGCTTCAAAAATAGTTCAATAAAAAATCCAACAAAGACATGTGGAGGTTTAAAATACAAAAAAACAATCCTTTAAAACGAGGTAAACGTTTTTGGGGAACAGTTTTTAAAAAAGGGT
>NW_024383912.1:0-1463 GCF_016835505.1 Polypterus senegalus
AAATATTTACACATTAAGTTTACTGAAAGTAAAAACAGTTGAAAGTCAGAGGAAGTTTCTTTTTTTGCTGAGTATATATATATATATATATATATATATATATATATATATATATATATATATATATATATATATATATATATATATATATATATATGGGTGCGAGCAGCTGTTGCTGGGGGTGCCAGAATCCATGAAGGAAGAAAAATGAAAAACATTATTTGTACAAAATCTTAATTTATTTATCCATTCCTAACTAATTAAATGGGCAGGCTATTTCATATCAGTCCAATACGCTGTTTGTTAAAACGGATGACTCCCGCTCTTACGTGCAAGTCTGCGTGGATATTATGAACTATCGTATCTGTTCAAGTTCTATTTAAATTTTAAATAGTAGGAATTTTTATTTAGTCGACAGAAATATCTTTGGTAGGAATGTAAGTTAAATGGCAATACTAAGCTTGGTGTGTGGGTGTGTGTGTGCCGTGCGATGGCCTTGCAATCTGTGTTGGCTGGGATTGGCTCCAGCAGACTCCCGTGACCCTGTAGTTAGGATATAGCAGGTTGGATAATGGATGGATGGATGGACACAGTGGTAACATAAAAAGATTTAGAATGGATCAAAAAAAACAACTAACAATATCCTTTTTTGCAATGCATATTTTCAAGTAGAAACATTGCTAATTGTGGAAAACTTAATTTAAAAGGTTCAAATGGCAAAAACTCTTTTGTAAAGACAACACAACATTTCATACCTTCACTGGACTGTCTTCACTGTGAAGTACAATGTGCAAACCTGCTCCATGAATATACTCTTTTGCTATGAGTATATACTGATCTTTTTTGGTAACAGCCAAGAATCTAACAATGTTTGGAGGAGAAAGTCTTCTACAGTTAAAAAAATACCAACATTAAACATAACTATACATAACATGTTCATTTACATTTCATTAAAAATAAAGACTCACATTGTAATGTAAATATCCTTAAAAAATTCTGTCACGTTTCTTTGTCCTTAATACATCTTTTAGAAAAGTTTTCTTTTACATTCAATTGTCTGATGTTCACAGTTTTCAGAAATCAACAATAAACTAACCAAATTTAAACATTCAAGTTTCACTACAAAAAATATCCATCCATCCATCCATTTTCCAACCCGCTGAATCCGAACACAGGGTCACAGGGGTCTGCTGGAGCCAATCCCAGCCAACACAGGGCACAAGGCAGGAACCAATCCCGGGCAGGGTGCCAACCCACTGCAGTACAAAAAATATAAAGGGAAAATAGAACTTACAAACAAACAAGGATCTCATACAAAAAGTCATTACTGTCGCCAACAGGAATCTTCTTTACTGTTGCTGGTGTTCCCTGATATGAACCAAAGTACACAGTTCCAAACAACCCTGACCCCACAGCCAAATTAGGATTAAATTTGATTTGTCCATCATCAACATATGGAACTC
>NW_024383913.1:0-67415 GCF_016835505.1 Polypterus senegalus
AATAGGAATTTCAACGTTGAGTTTGAGATGTTGATGCACTTGAAAACAGTTGTGAAACCATCCAAACAGTTCTTAACCATAAGGGTACTGGGTGTTTCAACATTTAGAACTGCCTTTACCAGAGTATTTTGACTTTCCACAGAGTTAGAGTTGAAGGTAACCTGAATTCATCATAACACTTTTCAAGACCTGAAAACAACTTTCAGTACACATGTGTGACACCTTGTTTTCCACCAGGAAACTATTCAAAACAGTTCATTTCTGTAAAAAACTATGTGCTGATGTTTTTCAAGTGGTTTCAACATAGAAGTTAAGACTCATTGAGTTTCACTCAACTTTAGATTTGGCCCAATGCAAGTCAAGGGATTTCAAAAAGTGAGTTTGAGATGTTGAAGTGCACTTTGAAAACAGTTGGAAACCATCCAAACAGTTCTTAACCATAAGGGTACTGGGGATTTCATCATTTAGAACTGCTTTTACCAGAGTATTTTGACTTTACACAGCGTTAGAGTTGAAGGTAACCTTATTTCACCAAAACGCGTTTCAGGGCCTGAAAATAACTTTGTGTACACATGTGTGACGCCTTGTTTTCCACTAGGAAACTGTTCAAAACAGTTCATTTCTGTAAAAAATTATGCAGAAGTGTTTCAGTGGTTTCACAATATAGAAGTTAAGACTCATTGAGTTTCACTCAACTTCATTTTTGTCCATTGCAAGTTAATGGGGATTTCAAAAAGTGAGTTTAAGATGTGAAGTGCACTATGAAAAACAGTTGGGAAACCATCCAAACAGTTCTTAACCATAAGGGTACTGGGGATTTTATCATTTAGAACTGTTTGTACCATAGTATTTTGACTTTCCACAGAGTTAGAGTTGAAGGAAACCTGAATTCACCATAACGCGTTTCAAGGGCTGAAAATCACTTTGTGTAACATGTGTGCGCCTTGTTTCCACCAGGAAACTGTTCAAAACAGTTCATTTCTGTAAAAAACTATGTCGCAGATGTGTTTAAGTGGTTTCACAACATAGAAGTTAAGACTCATTGAGTTTCACTCAACTTTAGATTTAGAATGCAAGTCAAAGGAATTTCAAAAGTAGTTTGAGATGTTGAAGTGCACTTTGAAAACAGTTGTGAAACCATCCAAACAGTTCTTAACCATAAGGGTATTGGGGGTTTCATCATTTAGAACTGCCTTTACCAGAGTATTTTGACTTTCAACAGAGTTAGAGTTGAAGTAAACCTGAATTCATCATAACACTTTTCAAGACCTGAAAACAACTTTGTGTACACATGTGTGATACCTTGTTTTCCAACAGGAAACTTTCAAAACAGTTCATTTCTGTAAAAAACTATGTCCTAGATGTATTTCAAGTGGTTTCACAACACAGAAGTTAAGACTCATTGAGTTTCACTCACCTTCAGTTTTTGTCCATTGCAAGTTAATGGGGATTTCAAAAAGTGAGTTTAAGATGTGAAGTGCACTATGAAAATAGTTGGGAAACCATCCAAACAGTTCTTAACCATAAGGGTACTGGGTTTCATCATTTAGAACTGCTTTTACAGAGTACTTTGACTTTACACAGCGTTAGAGTTGAAGGTAACCTTATTTCACCATACAGCGTTTCAGGGTCTGAAATTCACTTTGTGTACATTGTGGCGCTGTTTTCCACCAGGAAACTGTTCAAACAGTTCATTTCGGTAAAAACTATGTCGCAGATGTTTAGTGTTTCACAACATAAGTTAAGACTCATTAAATTTAACTCAACTTCAGTTTTGCCCAATGCAACTCTATTGGAATGTCAAAGGTGAGTTTGAGATGTTGAATTGCACTTTGAAAAAGTGGAAACCATAAAGTTCTTAACCATAAGGTACTAGGATTCGTCATTTAGAACTGCTTTACCGGTTTTACTTTAAAAGCGTTAGGTTGAAGGTAACCTTATTTCACCTACATTTCATGGCCAAAATAACTTGTGTACAGTGTGATACCTTGTTTTCCAGGAAACTGTTCAAAACAGTTCATTCTGTAAAACTATGTCCAAGATGTATTTCAAAGTGGTTTCACAACATAGAAGTTAAGATCATTGAGTTTCACTCATCTTCAGTTTGCTCATTGCAGTTTATGGGGATTTCAAAAGTGAGTTTAGATTCGAAGTGCATTTGAAAAAGCAGTAGGGAAACCATCCAAACAGTTTAAACCATCAAAAGGGTACTGGGGATTTCATCAGTTTAGAACTCTTTTACCAAAGTTTTGACTTTACACAGCGTTAGAGTTGAAGGTAACCTTATTTCACCATACAAGCGTTTCAGGGTCTGAAAATAACTTTGTTTACACATGTGTGACGCCTTGTTTTCCACCAGGAAACTGTTCAAAACAGTTCATTTCTGTAAAAACTATTAGCAGATGTGTTTCAAGTTTTTCAACTTTCACAACATAGAAGTTAAGACTCATTAAATTTAACTCAACTTCAGTTTTTGCCCAATGCAACTCTATTGGAATGTCAAAAGGTGAGTTTGAGATGTTGAATGCACTTTGAAAACAGTGGGAAACCATCAAACAGTTCTTAACCTAAGGGTACTGGGGATTTCATCATTTAGAACTGCCTTTACCAGAGTATTTTGACATTCCACAGAGTTAGAGTTGGAGGTAACCTGAATTCATCATAACACTTTTCAGACCTGAAAACAACTTTGTGTACACATGTGATACCTTGTTTTCCAACAGGAAACTTTCAAAACAGTTCATTTCTAAAAACTATGTCGCAGATGTATTTCAAGTGGTTTCACAACATAGAAGTTAAGACTCATTGAGTTTCACTCAACTTTAGATTTGCCCAATGCAAGTCAAAGGGATTTCAAAAGTGAGTTTGAGATGTTAAAGTGCACTTAGAAAAACAGTTATGAAACCATCCAAACAGTTCTTAACCATAAAAGGGTGCTGGGGTTTCATCATTTAGAACTGCCTTTACGAGTATTTTGACTTTCAACAGAGTTAAGTTGAAGGTAACCTGAATTCATCATAAAACTTTTCAAGACCTGAAAACAACTTTGTGTAACAGTGATACCTTGTTTCCAACAGGAAACTTATCAAAACAGTTCATTTCTGTAAAAACTATTACGCAGATGTATTTCAAGTGGTTTCACAACATGAAGTTAAAGACTCATTGAGTTTCACTCACCTTCAGTTTTGTCCATTTGCAAGTTAATAGGGGTTTCAAAGGTAAGATCAAGATGTGAAGTGCACATTGAAAAACAGGTTTGGAAACCATCAACAGTTCTTAACCCACTTCAAGGGTACTGAGGATTTCATCATTCAGAACTGTTTTTACCATAGTATTTTGACTTTACACAGCGTTAGAGTTGAAGGTAACCTTATTTCACCATAAACGTTTCAGGGCCTGAAAATAACTTTTGTGTACACATGTGACGCCTTGTTTTCCACCAGGAAACTGTTCAAAACAGTTCATTTCTGTAAAAAATTATGTCGCAGATGTATTTCAATGGTTTCAAACATAGAAGTTAAGACTCATTGAGTTCTACTCAACTTCAGTTTTTGCCCATTGCAAGTCAAAGGGGTTTTCAAATATGTGAGTTTGAGATGTTGAAGTGCACTTTGAAAAACCCTAGGGAAAAAATCCAAACATTTTTTGACCATAAGGGAACTGGAAATTTCATCATTTAGAATGCTTTTTACCACAGTATTTTGAGTGGCCACTGAGATAGAGTTAAAGGTAAAAAGAATTCACAATAATGCCTTTGTGTAATCACTTTGTGTACACATGTGTGACGGCTTCTTTTCCACCAGGAAACTGTTCAAAACAGTTCATTTTGAAAACACTAGCATGTCACAGATGTATTTAAAGTGATTTCACAACATTGCAGTTAAGACTCATTGAGTTTCATTCAACTTCAGTTTTGGCCCAATGCAAGTCAATGGGGATTTCAAAAGTGAGTATGAGATGTTGAAGTGCACTTTGAAAAACAGTTGGGAAACCATCCAAACAGTTCTTAATCATAAGGGTACTGGGAATTCATCATTTAGAACTGCTTTTACCAGAGTATTTTGACTTTTCACAAAGTTAGATTTGAAGGTAACTTGAATTCACCATAACGCGTTTCAGGGCCTGAAAATCACTTTGTGTACACATGTGTGACGGCTTGTTTTCCACCAGGAAACTGTTCAAAACACTTCATTTCTGTGAAAAACTATGTCGCAGATGTGTTTCAAGTGGTTTCACAACATTGCAGTTAAGACTCATTGAGTTTCATTCAACTTCAGTTTTGGCCCAATGCAAGTCAATGGGGATTTCAAAAGTGAGTATGAGATGTTGAAGTGCACTTTGAAAACAGTTGGGAAACCATCCAAACAGTTCTTAATCATAAGGGTACTGGGGAATTCATCATTTAGAACTGCTTTTACCAGAGTATTTTGACTTTTCACAAAGTTAGATTTGAAGGTAACTTGAATTTCCCATAACGCGTTTCAGGGCCTGAAAATCACTTTGTGTACACATGTGTGACGGCTTGTTTTCCACCAGGAAACTGTTCAAAACACTTCATTTCTGTGAAAAACTATGTCGCAGATGTGTTTCAAGTGGTTTCACAACATTGCAGTTAAGACTCATTGAGTTTCATTCAACTTCAGTTTTGGCCCAATGCAAGTCAATGGGGATTTCAAAAAGTGAGTATGAGATGTTGAAGTGCACTTTGAAAAACAGTTGGGAAACCATCCAAACAGTTCTTAATCATAAGGGTACTGGGGAATTCATCATTTAGAACTGCTTTTACCAGAGTATTTTGACTTTTCACAAAGTTAGATTTGAAGGTAACTTGAATTTCCCATAACGCGTTTCAGGGCCTGAAAATCACTTTGTGTACACATGTGTAACGGCTTGTTTTCCACCAGGAAACTGTTCAAAACACTTCATTTCTGTGAAAAACTATGTCGCAGATGTGTTTCAAGTGGTTTCACAACATTGCAGTTAAGACTCATTGAGTTTCATTCAACTTCAGTTTTGGCCCAATGCAAGTCAATGGGGATTTCAAAAAGTGAGTATGAGATGTTGAAGTGCACTTTGAAAAACAGTTGGGAAACCATCCAAACAGTTCTTAATCATAAGGGTACTGGGGAATTCATCATTTAGAACTGCTTTTACCAGAGTATTTTGACTTTTCACAAAGTTAGATTTGAAGGTAACTTGAATTTCCCATAAGCGTTTCAGGGCCTGAAAATCACTTTGTGTACACATGTGTAACGGCTTGTTTTCCACCAGGAAACTGTTCAAAACACTTCATTTCTGTGAAAAACTATGTCGCAGATGTGTTTCAAGTGGTTTCACAACATTGCAGTTAAGACTCATTGAGTTTCATTCAACTTCAGTTTTGGCCCAATGCAAGTCAATGGGGATTTCAAAAGTGAGTATGAGATGTTGAAGTGCACTTTGAAAAACAGTTGGGAAACCATCCAAACAGTTCTTAATCATAAGGGTACTGGGGAATTCATCATTTAGAACTGCTTTTACCAGAGTATTTTGACTTTTCACAAAGTTAGATTTGAAGGTAACTTGAATTTCCCATAATGCGTTTCAGGGCCTGAAAATCACTTTGTGTACACATGTGTGACGGCTTGTTTTCCACCAGGAAACTGTTCAAAACACTTCATTTCTGTGAAAAACTATGTCGCAGATGTGTTTCAAGTGGTTTCACAACATTGCAGTTAAGACTCATTGAGTTTCATTCAACTTCAGTTTTGGCCCAATGCAAGTCAATGGGGATTTCAAAAGTGAGTATGAGATGTTGAAGTGCACTTTGAAAAACAGTTGGGAAACCATCCAAACAGTTCTTAATCATAAGGGTACTGGGGAATTCATCATTTAGAACTGCTTTTACCAGAGTATTTTGACTTTTCACAAAGTTAGATTTGAAGGTAACTTGAATTTCCCAGCAGCGTTTCAGGGCCTGAAAATCACTTTGTGTACACATGTGTAACGGCTTGTTTTCCACCAGGAAACTGTTCAAAACACTTCATTTCTGTGAAAAACTATGTCGCAGATGTGTTTCAAGTGGTTTCACAACATTGCAGTTAAGACTCATTGAGTTTCATTCAACTTCAGTTTTGGCCCAATGCAAGTCAATGGGGATTTCAAAAGTGAGTATGAGATGTTGAAGTGCACTTTGAAAAACAGTTGGGAAACCATCCAAACAGTTCTTAATCATAAGGGTACTGGGGAATTCATCATTTAGAACTGCTTTTACCAGAGTATTTTGACTTTTCACAAAGTTAGATTTGAAGGTAACTTGAATTTCCCATAGCAGCGTTTCAGGGCCTGAAAATCACTTTGTGTACACATGTGTAACGGCTTGTTTTCCACCAGGAAACTGTTCAAAACACTTCATTTCTGTGAAAACTATGTCGCAGATGTGTTTCAAGTGGTTTCACAACATTGCAGTTAAGACTCATTGAGTTTCATTCAACTTCAGTTTTGGCCCAATGCAAGTCAATGGGGATTTCAAAAGTGAGTATGAGATGTTGAAGTGCACTTTGAAAAACAGTTGGGAAACCATCCAAACAGTTCTTAATCATAAGGGTACTGGGGAATTCATCATTTAGAACTGCTTTTACCAGAGTATTTTGACTTTTCACAAAGTTAGATTTGAAGGTAACTTGAATTCCCATAACGCGTTTCAGGGCCTGAAAATCACTTTGTGTACACATGTGTGACGGCTTGTTTTCCACCAGGAAACTGTTCAAAACACTTCATTTCTGTGAAAAACTATGTCGCAGATGTGTTTCAAGTGGTTTCACAACATTGCAGTTAAGACTCATTGAGTTTCATTCAACTTCAGTTTTGGCCCAATGCAAGTCAATGGGGATTTCAAAAGTGAGTATGAGATGTTGAAGTGCACTTTGAAAACAGTTGGGAAACCATCCAAACAGTTCTTAATCATAAGGGTACTGGGGAATTCATCATTTAGAACTGCTTTTACCAGAGTATTTTGACTTTTCACAAAGTTAGATTTGAAGGTAACTTGAATTCCCATAACGCGTTTCAGGGCCTGAAAATCACTTTGTGTACACATGTGTGACGGCTTGTTTTCCACCAGGAAACTGTTCAAAACACTTCATTTCTGTGAAAAACTATGTCGCAGATGTGTTTCAAGTGGTTTCACAACATTGCAGTTAAGACTCATTGAGTTTCATTCAACTTCAGTTTTGGCCCAATGCAAGTCAATGGGGATTTCAAAAGTGAGTATGAGATGTTGAAGTGCACTTTGAAAAACAGTTGGGAAACCATCCAAACAGTTCTTAATCATAAGGGTACTGGGGAATTCATCATTTAGAACTGCTTTTACCAGAGTATTTTGACTTTTCACAAAGTTAGATTTGAAGGTAACTTGAATTTCCCATAACGCGTTTCAGGGCCTGAAAATCACTTTGTGTACACATGTGTGACGGCTTGTTTTCCACCAGGAAACTGTTCAAAACACTTCATTTCTGTGAAAAACTATGTCGCAGATGTGTTTCAAGTGGTTTCACAACATTGCAGTTAAGACTATTGAGTTTCATTCAACTTCAGTTTTGGCCCAATGCAAGTCAATGGGGATTTCAAAAGTGAGTATGAGATGTTGAAGTGCACTTTGAAAAACAGTTGGGAAACCATCCAAACAGTTCTTAATCATAAGGGTACTGGGGAATTCATCATTTAGAACTGCTTTTACCAGAGTATTTTGACTTTTCACAAAGTTAGATTTGAAGGTAACTTGAATTTCCCATAGCGTTTCAGGGCCTGAAAATCACTTTGTGTACACATGTGTGACGGCTTGTTTTCCACCAGGAAACTGTTCAAAACACTTCATTTCTGTGAAAAACTATGTCGCAGATGTGTTTCAAGTGGTTTCACAACATTGCAGTTAAGACTCATTGAGTTTCATTCAACTTCAGTTTTGGCCCAATGCAAGTCAATGGGGATTTCAAAAGTGAGTATGAGATGTTGAAGTGCACTTTGAAAAACAGTTGGGAAACCATCCAAACAGTTCTTAATCATAAGGGTACTGGGAATTCATCATTTAGAACTGCTTTTACCAGAGTATTTTGACTTTTCACAAAGTTAGATTTGAAGGTAACTTGAATTTCCCATAACGCGTTTCAGGGCCTGAAAATCACTTTGTGTACACATGTGTGACGGCTTGTTTTCCACCAGGAAACTGTTCAAAACACTTCATTTCTGTGAAAACTATGTCGCAGATGTGTTTCAAGTGGTTTCACAACATTGCAGTTAAGACTCATTGAGTTTCATTCAACTTCAGTTTTGGCCCAATGCAAGTCAATGGGGATTTCAAAAGTGAGTATGAGATGTTGAAGTGCACTTTGAAAAACAGTTGGGAAACCATCCAAACAGTTCTTAATCATAAGGGTACTGGGGAATTCATCATTTAGAACTGCTTTTACCAGAGTATTTTGACTTTTCACAAAGTTAGATTTGAAGGTAACTTGAATTTCCCATAGCGTTTCAGGGCCTGAAAATCACTTTGTGTACACATGTGTAACGGCTTGTTTTCCACCAGGAAACTGTTCAAAACACTTCATTTCTGTGAAAAACTATGTCGCAGATGTGTTTCAAGTGGTTTCACAACATTGCAGTTAAGACTCATTGAGTTTCATTCAACTTCAGTTTTGGCCCAATGCAAGTCAATGGGGATTTCAAAAGTGAGTATGAGATGTTGAAGTGCACTTTGAAAAACAGTTGGGAAACCATCCAAACAGTTCTTAATCATAAGGGTACTGGGGAATTCATCATTTAGAACTGCTTTTACCAGAGTATTTTGACTTTTCACAAAGTTAGATTTGAAGGTAACTTGAATTTCCCATAACGCGTTTCAGGGCCTGAAAATCACTTTGTGTACACATGTGTAACGGCTTGTTTTCCACCAGGAAACTGTTCAAAACACTTCATTTCTGTGAAAAACTATGTCGCAGATGTGTTTCAAGTGGTTTCACAACATTGCAGTTAAGACTCATTGAGTTTCATTCAACTTCAGTTTTGGCCCAATGCAAGTCAATGGGGATTTCAAAAGTGAGTATGAGATGTTGAAGTGCACTTTGAAAAACAGTTGGGAAACCATCCAAATAGTTCTTAATCATAAAAGTACTGGGGAATTCATCATTTAGAACTGCTTTTACCAGAGTATTTTGACTTTTCACAAAGTTAGATTTGAAGGTAACTTGAATTTCCCATACCAGCGTTTCAGGGCCTGAAAATCACTTTGTTACATGTGTTAACTAGCTTGTTTTCCACCAGAAACTGTTCAAAACACTTCATTTCTGTGAAAAACTATATGTGCACCAGATGTGTTTCAAGTGGTTTCACAACATTGCAGTTAAGACTCATTGAGTTTCATTCAACTTCAGTTTTGGCCCAATGCAAGTCAATGGGGATTTCAAAAGTAGTATGAGATGTTAAGTGCACTTTGAAAAACAGTTGAAACCATCCAAACAGTTCTTAACCATAAGGGAATTGGGGATTTCATCATTTAGAACTGTTTTTACTCAACATTTTGAGTTTCCACTTAGTTAGAGTTGAAGGTAACCTGAATTCTCAATAGCGCTTTTCAAGAGCTGAAAATCACTTTGTGTACACGTGTGACGGCTTGCAAACCACAATGAAACAGTTCAAAACAGTCCATTTCTGTAAAAGACTCCATTCCACATGTGAAACAAGTTGTTTCAGCACATAGAAGTTAAGACTGATTGAATTCAACTCAAGTTCAGTTTTTGCCGAATGCAAGATGGGATTTCAAAGTTAGATATGTTGAAGTGCACTTTAAAACACTTGAAACCATCAAACAGTTCTTAACCATAAGGGAACTGGGGATCTCATCATTTAGAACTGCTTTACAAGAGTATTTTGACTTTCCACTGAATGAGAGTTGAATGTAACCTGAATTTACAATAGTTCGTTTTAAGAGCTGAAAATCACTTTGTGTCTTAAATTCTATGTGCTATTGTGAATTCAGGTCACCTTTAAAACTAACTCAGTGGCAACACAAAATCCTTTGTTAAAAACATTTCTAAATGATGAAATCCCCGGTTTCCTTATGGTTACGAACTGTTTGGCTGGTTTAACAAGTGTTTTTCAAAGTAAACTTCAAAATTTCAAAATCACTTTTTGAAATCCACTTGAATCTTAACTTCTATGTTTTGAAACCACTTGAAACACATCTGCGACATAGTTTTTTACAGAAAAGGACTGTTTTGAACGGTTTTGGAAAACAAGCCATCTCACAAATGTCTACACAAAGTGATTTTAGCCCTGAAATGCGCTTTTGTGAATTCAGGTTACCTTCAACTCTCACTCACTGGAAGTCAGAATACTCTGGAAAAGCAGTTCTAAATGATAAGATAACCAGTACCCTTATGGTTAAGATCTGTTGGATGGTTTCCCAAGTGTTTTTCAATTTGGACTTCAACATCTCAAACTCATTTTTTGATATCCCCATAGACTTCCATTGGGCAAAAACTGAAATTGAGTGGAACTCAAACAGTCTTAACCTCTATGTTGTAAAAAGTACTTGAAAAACATCTGCAACATAGTTTTTACGAAATGGACTGTTTGAACAGTTTCCTTGTGACAACAACCGTCACCATTCTACCAAAGTGATTTTCAGGCCTTGAAGCGTTATGTGATTCGTTACCTTCAACTCTAACTCTGTGGCCACTCAAAATACTGTGGTAAAAGCGGTTGTTTATGATGAAATCCCCAGTTCTCTATGAACTGTTTGGAAGGTTTCCAAAGTTTTTTGAAAGTGGACTTCAACATCTCAAACTCACTTTGAAATCCATTGACTAGTAGGTATATGCATGGGGTTTATGTCAAAATGATTTATGACCCTTAAGCCCCGCCCCTTTGGTCTTTGGACCGGAAGTCACGTCCTGTCGTCCTCTAGCGCGTCATACCGGAAGTCCCTCCCTGATGACACAAGAGCCGGAAAGTCTGGCCCCTCTGCATGTCGTAGCCCACCCCTAGGCACCTGATTGGTTCAGGAAACTGTCAAGGACCTTTTGATGGACATCTGAGCCTCTTTGAACTCGCCCTGCACCTGATTGGTTCAGGAAACTTTCAAGGGCCTTTTGATGTATGTATCTTATTCGGTCAGTGAAAGGTACTTCGGCATAAAAAACCTAATGTCTCGGGGTTATGGTCACTGTAAATAGTGAATACAGTAAAGAGAATACAGAACACACTCCGCACTCATCCTATCTCTTTTGAAAAACCCTAGGTGAATTTTGAGCATCATGTCCTATGACTGGTTAACACTGTGGACACAGGCGGTAGACCTCAGTCATATGGACCATTACAGAGTAAAGAGTCTTTTGCAGTCTCCATTACAAGATCCATACCACCCGGGAAGTTGGACAATTAAGTGCAGACCCTTTAGTATTTATTTAAGTCATATTCTAAAATATCTTAGATTATATCTATTTAGTTAGCATGTCGGCACTGTTCATTTTTCAATATAGGTGTTATATTTCCATGACCAGTGGTTTCTTGTCAAAAGGTTAAAATAAAACAGAGCTCCGAGATACTCCTATTGGAACAGCAACATTTTGTTATAGAGGTTTGTCTTGCATTCTAATTCTTAAAAGCTCTACTATTGTTAATTTGAATCAAATGCCAACAATCTTTTTGTTTATAACTAAATTAAATAAACCTTATAAATAGACCCCAGTGCTTGATAATACTTAACCTAATTGATATCATTAGATGATACTTCTGTGTTTTATTCAGATTTAATATTTTTAATTTGCCTTTTTAAGCTTTTTTTAAAAAATGAACTCTTTAAGACACATTCAATCTTTTCCCAGACTCGCATGTCAAAAAGCTATGATTTATTGCAAATTTTTTTTATACATCACTGCAGATTTTCAAATTGTAATCACTACCTTTTTCATGTGGTTATTTACTTCATAATTAACTTTATTTAATTAATTTGGCACAAATGTCCTTACCATCAAGACTACCAGTCTAGTTCATATTCTAAACCCCAATATTTAATGTTCTTCCTGAATCACAGGAACACAACCCTAACTTTTAGTGCCAGATAAGATTCTAACAAAAACGTTTTAATGCTAATTAGCCTCATACTAGCCAATTTTAAAAATAATGTTTTAAACTCTTTTAAATCCCGTGGAACTGCCTACATAGATGACAGTTTAGCTAATAATATCTCGCAGAACACTAGGTTCTGTTGTAGTGTCGGTCTTAAGATGTTTTTTAATCTCCTCTGTGACTTAGTATTTGAAAAATTTTTATTTTTTACTGCCTTATCTTTGTTACAGGGTGAGTCAATGTTTCATTTTGGAATAATAATGTCTAGCTTATCTCTGCCCCTGACTATGATCCCTGCACAAACCCTGGTCCTTGAACTTGTATTCAAGATGTTTGCAGACACTTGGAATCACAGTTTAAACTTATATCCCCTTGACCCTGAATGCTACTAAAAAAAAAGGATGCTTTTTCACAAACAGAGGTAAAAAGCAGTTTTCAACGACAGCTGTCCTATTTCACCTGGACTAAAAAAAGAAAGAAATAACCCTCACTGTTTTAGTAAAATTATAATCCTTGTGCTGGCCTATAATAGATATGATGTAACTATTCACTAAAACATTTTCCATCCTGATTGCCTAATGTGTCCAAAGCCTAATCATCATCTGTAGTGTATCTGCTCCTATAACCTACTATAACCGTTCTTATTTTCAGGGGCTCATAACTGCTGTAAAATGGAATGCTCTTACCAAGCATTCACAGAATTTCCAAAACTTTGTATTATACAAAGCCCTCTGAGTACCAAAGTGCTTATATCCTGTTGATGAAAATGCTGCTTTAAATTAAAGCCTGAACAAGATAACTGTTTTCTAATCATTTGTATAACATGCTTAGTAAATAGAGAAACTAAATACAATTTGTAACAAAAATGGAGCACCTATGGACGGCTGAATAAACAAGGGTATCTAATTTAGTTGAAATGCAAGAGTGTTTTACAAAATAAAACCCTATGCAGTGGTTCTCAAACTCTGGGCGGACCCACTACAGGGCGCAAAGTAACAAAAAGGGGATTTGATGATGTGAAAAAAGAAAACAAGAATCGAAAATATGAAAAAATACATCTATTGAACCCAAAACAAATTAACTTAAACTACATTCTGATACTAGAAAAATAAATGTCGATAAAAGTTAATTTAGTTATAATAAAATATGCAAATAAAGTATCATGAGAATGAAATCTGATTTTTCATGATTAGCGGGCCAAAGTTTTGGCCATTTGGGAAAAATAATCGTACATGTGTGTTGTAAGCAGAATCTGAATGACTTGGGCTGGAAAAGAAAAGATATATGATGAAGATATTTGATGTCTCCAGTTCCTTTAGGGACTTTATACTACTATTATCATTTAAAATGAGTACAGAATGAGTACAGAAATTAAGTTCTATGCTTGCTTTTTGGGGTGGATGTGATCAGTCAAAAAACTGTTGGAAAAAGGGTTTTTCTTATAATGCTTTATTTTCATTTTTAAAGCAAATGGTCATTTTACTTGGCTACTGAAAATGTTTTTTTGTTCACCTAATGCTTTAGTGTTTAATTAAAATTACCTGAATATTTGATCATTAGTTTAAGCAGAAAGAGTAATTGGATGTGCAGAAGAGTGCCCCGCTGAATCGGAACCCTGGGTCACAGTGGTCTGCTGGAGCCATTTCTGCAACACAGGGCACGGGAGGGAACCAATCCGGGCAGGGCGCAAACCCAACGCAGAAACAAATATCATATTGGGCTTTTCATTTTTTAACTTTTTAATTAAAATAGTAAAATGATTTCTAATTAAATCCCCCGTGTTAATAGAAATAATTTTAGTTTAATGAACAGAAAATATCAACATTTTGTGCTAGTGTAACATTGAGTGCTTTTAAATGCATGTACAAAACTGGGATAAGGTGTGTAACCTGCTTTCTTATAAATCTATGTTTTAAATGCACAAGTGTAGGCTATTTACAGAGTTTTTCTTTCCAAAAGGCTCTATGTTATAGAAATGAGCTAAGCAAAAATGAAAATCATCATAAAGCCCATTCCTTTAATTTTCTAGTTTAATAGGTTCAAGAGAAAAAAATGAATACCGGCCCAAAAGGGGTGTTTTACCTCGACAACATACGGTTCCATGGTGGGTTCCAGCGACCTTTAAACACTCGGAAAGTGAAAAGGATAAAAAAAGAAATTTCATACTTGAAGGGCCGGCGACTCGGCCGATGCAAAAAATGAAAACTTTATACATCCGTCTTGCAAAGATCCGTTATCTTTGTGAAAAAAAGCGGATAAAGAAACCGGTACCACAGAAAAATGTCTAGATACAAACTTTTTAAACTCTAAAGGCGTAAAATAAAAAAAGACAAGCTGGTCTAAGGTACATCTTATACTAGTCTTTATTAAAATAATTACATTTAGCGAAATGAATGAAAAAACAGTTGCCTTATGTCTATTAAGCATTGCCGATATAAATTCCTAGATCCTGTTCATCCTTGAGTCTGTCTCAGCGGCTATCTAATGAGAGTTTATAAAGTAAAAATGTTTCGTTACTTTCAGACTTTTAAAAAAAAGGGGATCCATACAGAAAACAAACGCTTACAGCAAGTTGGTTGTTGAGAAATCTGTCTAAAATAGTTGGAGATAGTTCTCTGAAACTGCTTCTCAGAATGTCCTGTTTCTCACACTATGTGATAATCAGGAAACAGGGTACAGATATGCAATTAGATTCACTATTCACACACTTCAGATTGACAATAAATTCACTGAGATTGTTCAGAAACCCTTCTGCTGTCCCGCCCCAACTTTGCTAGTATCGGAGGGGTTTGAGAGCAAAGCCCCGGGCACCTAAAGTCCTGTATTTTTTTAAAAAAATCACCTTTGCATACCAAAGGTAAGGCTGTTTTCACACTCACCCCCAAGAAAATATCCGACGGGCTTAAAGTCGTCATCTGATCTGGTGCAGGGGCTTCAGCAAGCACCTGTGTAACTACCTGAAACACTATAACAAACCTCAATTCCTACAACAAGATGGATAAAAAAATTTTCAAAACAGACAGCCTAGTTCTTAATCCCATTCATTTCACATAGACAATACCTGGCCTGTCCCCACACCTACCATCTCTGTTTGTAAACGCACCCCCCACCACCACTTTAGCTTCAGGGAGCCGTATATTAGTAAAATGTCCTCCGTTTAGTGGCTTGCCAGCGTCTTTACCTTTCCCAGAATGACTGCGTTAGGCGATAAATGTCTAAAAAAAAATCTATGTGTGGGGAATACTTTTATACACGAGGATAGCTTTTAAAATATGCCATTTTAAAAGGGTGCTGTTCCTATTATTTAACTGTGTGATTTTTACAAGGCTTACATATCAAAATATATTTAAAGGGGATGGAAAAAAGGTTTTAGACCAAATTTAAAACATCTCTCTTTATAGGCGGTGTTTTGGAAATGCTTTCTGATAGTAAATGTTTGCCAATCATTTTAACTGTACACAAGCAATGCTTCGTTGCCGGGGTCTTTGGAATGTCTCCTAAAGCACCCTTTGTTTTTCAAGCTGCATTCTGCAAGGTAAGGCAATTTTTTACTGGACACCCCCCAACGCCTACGGGTTGGAGGTGGAGTTATCACAAAGGGGGTGTCAGTTTCCCCGGGCCCTTTTCTGCACTATATCTCTGCTATGCCCAGCTGCTGATAAGGATGCTTTTGCAGAAGCAGCAGGAGGTTTTTTTTTTCAGCTATAGCCTGCTCGCAGGAGCTCAGAGACTGGTCAGCTTTTTTCAGCCTCAGGTACTCACTGTATAGACAGAGAGCCACAACTCGTCTTTCGAACTTGACTGCAATTTGGGTTGGGGCTGGCCCAGGGGCATCTGGGGTGCCAGAGGCTGTCTCAGCTCAGCTCTCCGGCGTCACTGTAGGAGAGAGAGAAGGGACAGCTTGTCAGTGCAAGAGAATGTCTGGGGGCTTGGCTCAGATAAAATAAAAATGGTTTACAAGTGCTAAACTAAGGTTTAGATCTTTAAAGACATAGATTATTTTAAATAATAGATAGATACAGGAGTTCTTACCCAAACCGTAGGGCAGACAGCTCTGACCTTTAAAAGCGCTTGTGTGTGTGTCTTGAGAAAAGTGGGCCACAACAGGTCTGTAACAGGCCTGACATGTGAGGGGCTTCTCAGTGACAGTTTTTTTTAATTAAGCAGGTGGCTATGGGATGATTTCAAGGAGGCTCGGGCGTCCATTAAAGACCCTTGACAGTTTCAATTGTGTGTGCTTGGTGTGTGGGTGTGTTTGTGTGTGTCCTGCGGGGGGTTTGGGCCCCCTGCCAGGATTGGTTCCTGCCTTGTGCCCTGTGTTGCTGGGATTGGCTCCAGAACCCCGTGACCTATTCGGATTCAGAGGTTGGAAAATGGATGGATGGATGGATGACGGTTTCTGAACCAATCAGGAGCCCTGGGGGCGGGGGCTAGGTCATGTGGAGGGGCAGGACTTTCCGATCTTGAGTCATCGGGACAGGACTTTCGGTATCGTCATCAGGGGGCACAGGCGGGACTTCCTGTCCAAAGCCCAAAAGGGAAGGGGCTTAAAGGTCAGGAATCATTTTGACATAAACCCCATGCATATAACTACTGACTTGCATTGGGCAAACTGAAGATTGAGTGGAACTCAATGAATCTTAAACTCTATGTTGTGAAACCATTTAAACACATCTGCGACATTTTACAGAAATGTACTGTTTTTAACAGCTTTCTTGTGGTTTACAAGCTGTCCTCGTTACACAAAGTGATTTTCAGCTCTGAAAACGCTACTGTGTATTCAAAGGGTTTCCTTCAACCCTTACTCTGTAGCCCTCAAAAATCTGTGGTAAAAACAGTTCTAAATGATGAAATCTCAGTTCCCCTTATGGTTAAGAACTGTTTGGGCCGGTTTCCCAAGTGTTTTTTAAAGTGGACTTCAACATCTCAAACTCACTTTTAAAATCCCCATTGACTTGCATTGGCTCAAAACTGAAGTTGAGTGGAACTCAATGAGTCTTAACTTCTTGTCCTGAATCCATTTTGTATCACATGTGGAAGGAGTTTTTCACAGAAATGGACTGTTTTGAACAGTTTTCTTGTGGAAAACAAGCGTCACCGTCCTACAAAAGTGATTTTCAGGCCTTGAAACGCGTTTTTGTGAATTCACGTTACCTTCAACTCTAACTCTGTGGCTACTCAAAATACTGTGGTAAAAGCATTTCTAAATGATGAAATCCCCAGATCCCTTATGGTTAAGAACTGTTTGGATGGTTTCCCAACTGTTTTTCAAAGTGGACTTCAACATCTCAAACTCACTTTTTGAAATCCCCTTTGACTTGCATTGGGTAAAACTGAAGTTGAGTGGAACTCAATGAGTCTTAACTTTTATGTGCTGAAACCACTTGTATCACATTGAAATGGAGTCTTTACTGAAATTGGCTGTTTTGAACAGTTTCCTTGAGGTTTACAAGCGTCACACTTGTACACTAAAGTGATTTTTAGCTCTTGAAACGCGGTATTCTGAATTCAGGTTACCATCAACTCTAACTCAGTGGCCACTCCAAAAACTGTGGTAAAAACAGTTCTAAATGATGAAATCCCCAGTACCCTTATGGTTAAGAAACTTTTGGCTGGTTTCCCAAATGTTTTTCAAAGTGCACTTCAACATCTCAAACTCACTTTTTGAAGTCCCCATTGACTTGCATTAGGCAAAAACTGAAGTTGAGTGGAACTCAATGAGTCTTAACTTCCTTGTCCTGAATCCACTTGAAACACATCTGTGACATAGTTTTTTACAGAAATTACAAAATTGTGCCGCTGTTAGTTTTGTCATGAAAATAACCCAATCACGTAGTAAATTATTTAACTCAATTTGGCAATATTGGCTACGCTGCCAATGTGTTGCACTCGTGCCTCATTATCACCAGATCTACTGTTGCCGAATGAAAATATGCGATACAAAGCAGCAGTGGCGGCTGCTCATCACAGAAACAAACTTCAAATAGAAAAGGAGCTCAGAGTGTCTCGATATCTCGAATATCAAAGCAAACCTGGACAGGCTGTGTACTTTAAAGCAGTCACATATTAGTCATTAGATCTATGCCTTAGAAATGTTTTATTTTAATTTTAGTTATAATGCATTCATTATGATTATATGCTTGCAAATTTAAAATACAGTTTTGATGTCTTGTTCAATAATTCGACTTGTACAGCTTTGAAGCGCGTAACAGTTTGAGAACCGCTACTCTAAGATATCATTTACTCATTTTGTATAACTGGCTGAATAGCTCTAGTAAAATTTAGTGCCACCCATCTTACCATATTTTCTCAACATTACTTTTTTTGTTCGAGCTGCTAATGATTTCTCATGTGCTTTCTATGTTGTTTAAGGATTTTAGATGCAAAATTGCCTTACTGCATGAAAGCTTGGTGGCATATTGAAAAGATACTTCATTAATTGTAATAATCTTTCTTTGAATTTACTTATATTCAGTTGTTAAGTTTAGAGTGTACTCCAAGATTTACAGCCATTTTCCTTAAATTTCCTCTTTAATTTTTGTACCTTTATTGCAATCATTCAAAGTAGCCATTTTAATCATAATTTATGTTAAATTCACCACCATCATCATATGTGTGCACTTTGCCTCAACTGGATTGTTAAGTGTTCCTTTGCTTATAAAATCTGCAGGGGGGATGGAATCAGTGCAATAATATAAATTGAGACACATCACGTTTGTCTTGGTCTTAAAGGTTGAATTGCATAGAGTTCTTTCTGCTTGTATACACCAGCGTTTCCCAAACTTGGTCCTGGGGAACCCATGTGGTTGCAGGTTTTTGTTCCAACCAGCTTCTATTTTAATTGGACTCCTGGGCTAATTAAGTGATGTGTTATTTCCCAAATTCGTTAAAGGAACAATATAGAAATTACAAACTAAGTTTTTTTTTTTTTTTTTTTTTAAAAAACTGTACCAAGCAGTTATATAGGAATAATATGTTTTTTTTTTTTTAACAGTATTTTCATCTTGATTTTCGTTCAAGGTCTTCTAATTATTTAATTATTATTTACTAATTAGTGGGTCTGACTCTAAAGTAGTTGCAGCCTTTGATTATTCAGTGTTTTGTTTGTCAAGCGTGTCTGCTGTGCTCGTTTTTAATTGTCATTATTAAGATACAATGAAGGGGGAAAACTGAACAGAGAAAGGCATTTAAATCTATAGCAAAAGCAGAAATATTTCTAAATGTCTTATGAATGTAAAAATCATGCTGCAGGGCTTTTCTGAATGTCGAATAAAAGAAAAAAATACCAGCTAATTAAATGAGATCAGTGTTATCAAGTGTTGTCACGGGATTAGGAATCTGGTTGGAACTGAAAACCTGCAGCTAGTGATAGGTGAAGCCTACGAAGCATCAAAAGCGTTGAAGCAATAGTGGGGAAATCTATGGGCCGAAGCATTTGACACTCCCCTCTCTAGTGACCTCCTGGCCATTTGTATTAACAGCACATTTAACAATTCAAAGTCTTATTCAGAGCATTGCGGATGAAACCTGAATGTCTGGAAGTTGTGATAGATATCTTTGAAATCAAAATTATAACTGGCAATAAATGCAACATTGTAACTTCGGCATCGCTTAGAAAAGCGAATTATGCTGCAAAATTCGGTCCGTTGACTATATCACGTTTACTTCTAAAAAAGCGTAATCAGTGCAGGCGCCTAACATATGCTACGGTGGCTTGAACATGCGCCAGTCGCTGGCCTCAGCTCTCGTGTTGATAACAAACCTGGTCAGCATCTGTTGGTATTGCAGATTTCCGCTACCGATCGTTTGATAGAGATCGCTCCGATTATGGACAATGCTCCTTG
Source organism: Polypterus senegalus (assembly GCF_016835505.1). NCBI lineage: Eukaryota > Metazoa > Chordata > Cladistia > Polypteriformes > Polypteridae > Polypterus > Polypterus senegalus. The sequence goes on from NW_024383913.1 coordinate 19,950, forward strand.
AAAACCCTGAAGACAGGAGCCTGCCCTGGATGGTGTTAGACTCCTTCGGAAATTTAATCCGCACAATGTACATTCAGATTTTAATTCAATGTAAAACCAGCATATATCAGTATTTGAATTAAACTCAAACTAGACTACACCTTGTGGAAATCGATTGGTCCATCACTATCCTCTAAATTTTGCAAGAACTAGAAGAATTGCTAGTAAAAACAGTAATACTGAGCCACAATACATTACACTGAAAAATAGTCCAATGTGAAATGCTCTTAAATTTGCACTAAAGTACTGTAACGTTTACTACAGTATAATACAATACCGTGGTGTTTAATTGAAATAACCCCATGGCAATTCATTATAGTTTCCTTTATCATCAGTTATGCATGAGTTTTATTAAAATAACTCCTGGGTTAAATTTTTAAGAATAGTCCCATCTTTGTAGAAAAAAGAAATGTGTCACTATGGAAAACAAATTTGGACAATAAAAGTGATGTTTGCACATCCAACAAAAAGAAAAAAAACTCAGCCAGTTTGATATTTCAAATTAAGTTTTAATAAAGACATAGTTTGCAATAACCCAAAAACATGAGGGGACAAAGTAATTTGTACAAAAACCCAACCAGTTCTGTCAGTTGCATCAAGTATCACTAGGATGTGGATCCTCAAGAACTTTGACCTGGGAAGCTTGCAAAAAAGTTGGTGAGTGCAGCGGTTTTAGTCTTTTTTATTTAAAAAAATAATTTGTTCTGCTGTGCTGGGCTTCAGGCGACTCCTTTTTGCAGAGGACTTCCAGCCTTGAAAAATGCGTTCACTGGGAACAGACGTTGCTGGCAGACAAAGATCTTGATGGGCTGATAAAGACTGGGGTAAACAGTTATTCTCTCCTTCCAGTACAGGGTGGATCTTCTTGTCTACCAAGATAGCATCCGTTAGGTATCTCTTCACCTCCACAGTGGCATCTGCAGTGGCACTGTGGACTTTTTGAGCCTGGAAACCTAAGCCCAAAAGTTGCCATGATTGTCTGGGACATGCTTTCCAAGGATGGGGCCAGGGCTGATGTTGAAGGCTGTGGCTCTGTTTGAAAATCAAAGAGTACATGGTTTTATTCACAGTACACATTAAATGCATCAAATACCAAAATGAACATTCCATACAAAAAAATCACCTTGGTTGTCCGTTGCACAGTGTCGGGAAAGGACCGTATTAGGGATGCACATTCAAGGTGAGTTGTCTCTAAACCTCTCTGACATGGTCTGGATTGCCAAAGCCAATAGTTTTAAATCTTGGGCCCAGCAGCTACCCAAAGGGCCCAAAACCGGATGGATTCAGTGTATGGAATCGGGGCCCAAACTTTCCTTCAGATGCACACTAAGACGAAAATAGCAATCATTAATGTTAAAGGGACACAACTATTCATTGTACAAAATGTTTTGGATCATTGCAGCTTACCTAATTGTATGGACTCCTCCTGGTCACCTTGGTACTCTTCTCCGAGATTGTGTGTTGCAACATGCATATAGTGGGATCATTTTTGATGCCGACACCATTTTTTCTCCCAGACATCTCAGTTGTTGCATGTTTTAGTGGAAGAAGGGGTCAGGCATTCCCCTAAAAATTTCATACTCTCCACTTGTTAAGGGAACAACCTCTGTATTTAAATTAGGAGGGCAGCACCAACTGCCTCACGTTGGTCATACAGGCGCTGCAGCATGCTTAAGTGCTGTTCCATCGGTGCCACTTCTTGAACCACCTTCTGCACTGGCCTGCCCATTAGCTGCTGCATCCCCGATAATTTTCCTTCGCTTGCAACGGCCTGAACAAAGACACAATTTTCCTTGCTTTTGGCGAATTACGGAGCTTGGGTGTCGGTCAATTGCCTTCTTACTACCAGATTCAAGGTATGGGCAAGCATGGAACAGGGCGAACTTTCAGCAGCTGGGGAGTGGCAAGATTGGCTTGCAAATCACCATGCAGTGATCTGCCACTGATTCCCCAGTCAGTCATTAGCACACTCATGGACTCGTGATGTGAGCAGCAGTGTTGTCGGGGGAAATTGGCTGACACAAGGAGAACTGTCCCGGTTTGGCTTCAGCGTGACATAATGGCATGTGACACCCGATAACCACCCCAATAATTGAAGTCCACATATCAGAGGTCAGGCTGACATAAGTAGCCTGTTTTCCTCACCATTGCCTTCTCTTTGGCTGCACAGTACTTGGCCTGAACCATGGCTTTTAGTGCCTTTCTGGTTGGGAGGATGTAGCTGGGACCCAGTTTGTTAAAAAAAAGCCTTGAAGCCTTTATCTTGACAATAGAAAAGGGCTGCAAATTTTTTTATCACCATGTCAACCAAAGCCTCACCCAGTTCCTCTTGTCTGCCTAAAAAAAACCACAAAACAAGCTATTGCAGAAAACAAACTGTGTACACCCGCAGCAGACCTCATGCTGCAGCACTTTCACTACTGCTGGGTCATAATTCTAAAATATGTGTAATACTATAAGAATAAAATTTGCATACCTCTTGAAGTTCCGTGTGAGCAGATAAAAGCGGGATTGTCGCTCCTCTGTACGCCAGGATCGTCGACCTCAAGTAAAGCATTGAAGGCGATGTTACTGCTAAATGCAAGTTGCTTTGCAAAAATCTCATTTACCTTTGATGGAATCTAAATCAAAGTAATTCCACAAGAGTCGAGACCTCTTGGTGAACCTTCCATCGGGTATCCCAAATAATGCCCAAAGTAGATTAATGTTTTATTGGTATGTTTATATCTCACCTCACTCGTCTCCAAAAAATAACCTTAAAAACTTGGGCATGCATTATACTTTTAAGTAGTTTAGGGTATTAGACTGAATTGGGATCAGGTGGTTTTTGGACACTGTGACTTTCCCAAGTAAAGCCCCAGGTGTACGAACGGGCCCTACATCCACATCATGTGCATTGGAAATGAGCCTAAGCTTTTGGCCCAACATGTTTAAAAACGACACCTTAAAGCTTGTTTAAAAGTGCGTGAGATGATAAAGGGAGGCAAAGCCAAATGTCACTGAGATCTGTCGTTTGTTACTTTGATCAACACTGCCAATTACTTCACCCCATGTTAGCCTTGTTAATGACGACCCTGTAGACACTTCATCGATTGATACAGACGCCGATTCTAAAAGATACTTCTATGCACTGGAAGCAAAGAGCAGGCAGCTATCCATATTTATAGTAATTTCCAAAAATCTGTTCTTTGTCAGAAACATTTATTCTTGTTATTCGAATCGTCAGCCCATACTAATCAAGTATCTCAAGCATCCGCGAAATAAGACTTGATACATGTATACCACCTAACATTCAAAGTACAAGACCTGCAGTTTACCTATTGTAACATAATATACCTAGGCTACTACTACTAATGAAATCCCCTTACGCTAGCTAGTTCTACGGCAGGTGCCTAATGCATTGATCGCGATCGACTGTAGATCGCAAAGGTGGTACAGGTACATCGCGTTGCATTAAAAAAAAAAATGTTTAAACGTTAGTCTATCATATATCCTCCCTATGGCATTTACCACTTGATTGACATACAGAGCGCTCAGTCTGAGATCGCTTTCTAACACACTGGTCATCCCAAGACGATCAAACGCGACGAAGCTACAGCAAAACTCCGCTGTCTAAGTGATCTAGTTAGCCTTCCAATTTATATGGACTAAAGAAGGGATTTAAAAAATGTTTGGGAGGGTATTGCTATTCCAAAGAAGGAAAATGTGGAAAGGCACTTTCAAACTGTTCATAAAACTATGAAACTGACGTCCTTCCAAAAACGATCTGAGAAAGAGAAAGGTGACGGAACTAAAATAGAGTTAATCGGACAGCCATCATTTTCACTTGGCTGAATTCAAAAACTCCTTGACTGCATTATTCGGCTGTACTATATATAATTTTTGATGTAGGTAGAATATTTCGACCTGGTCATTTTAAAAGTAGATCGCGAACCCGAAAAATTTTGATACACCTCTGATCTACGGTTTCACCATACACATGAAACAAGACACATATTTTCATTAGATGCATCTTGATCACACTGCTGCCTCACAGTAAGGAGACCTAGGTTAATTTCCCAGCTCCTCCTGTGTGGAGTTTGCATGCTGTCTCCGTGTCTCGTGAGGTTTCCTTCTGGTGCTCTGGTTTCTTCCACAGTACAAAGACATGCAGGTTAGGTGATTTGGCGATCCTAACTTGTCCCTAGTATGTGTGTGTGTGTGTGTTTGCATACGCATGTGTGTGTGTGTGTCCTGTGGTGGCTGGCACGCTGCCCGGGATTTTTTCCTGCCTTGCACTCTGTGCTGGCTGGGATTGGTCCAGCAGACCCCGTGTTAGGATATAGCAGGTTGGACAATGACTGACTGAATGACATCTTGAATATTAATGCAGTAATTATAGCAGTAATAATGAACCTGAGGAAGAAAAGGAAGATTTATGAGAAGTGACCGAAACAGTGATATCGAGTAGCAGACAGTATATAAACAAATATATAGGACAGTAAATAGAACATATAGAATATCAAACAAAAAGTGTATAGCATTTAACACTATATAAATATAATATGACTATATACTATGTGTGTATATATATATATATATATATATATATATAGATAGATAGATAGATAGATAGATAGATAGATAGATAGATAGATAGATAGATAGATAGATAGATAGATAGATAGATAGATAGATAGGATAGATGTAGATTTCTATATGCAGTGAATAAACTATAACACTCTTCACTATAGAAGTGATGCAGTGCAATACAGAGACTAGAATATTTATGAGAACAGCCAGAGTATTATGGTGAAGGAAGTGTTTTGAACCATATTAGTACAGCTGTTCTTATGCATTCTAATATTCAGCATTTTAATATGCAAAATTTGTCGCTTTTATTTTTTGACACTAAGTAATGTACTGTACAATAAATTCAGTTGTGTTGATGATCCAGAAAGATTTGTTTCAACAATCACAACTCTGTTGAAATTTTGTAACCTGGTGGTGGAATATGCAGTGTAATGTAATTAATATAACTTCCTAACTCTCAGGTCGAAGCAGTAAGCTGACATAAGAGTGGAAATGTCCTGCTGCCACCATGCATTGCGGTTGAAGCACTGAGCAGACATGCGTGAGTAATTGAGATGATGACGCGGCTACTGAAGCCTCAGACATGCGTACAAATGAGATTGCGCCATGACAGGCTTTGAACGGGGCACCAAGCCTGTCAGACATGCGCATCACTGAGATGATGACGCGGCTACTGAAGCCTCAGACATGCGTAATGCGTAGATTGGATCATGATAGGGCTTCGAGCAGACATGGTCACTGGTTACTGAATCTTTGTAAAGCCTCAGCACACTGAAAGGCATTGACCTCTTTAATTTTGAGAGTCTATCTGACACTTAACTCTCTAGTTATATTTTGTAATTCGTATTGACATTACACATTTCAGTTGATATGGTTAAGCTACAATTCAGGTAGTTGCTGAGAATTAATTATTGTTCTTGTGGATTGCTGTGATTTCCTTTGTCTGATACATAGTGTCAAAGATATATTGTCATATATTAACTCCATATATATATGAAAAGATTAGGTAAATCGTTCAACCTTTTTATGGAACACTTAATTTTGTTCAAAACCGTACGTCATATAGTATACATCTATACATATAATTTTTTCGTCTTCATTAGGAGAATACAACAATGATACTCTCGTATCAATTAAACCATTTTAACGCGTGCATATGTCAAACAACATATTTCATCCGCCGCAGTAAGAACAGTAGTAGTAGTTCAGTTGTGCAGAGCTCGTTAATTATCCGGATTAGGTGGCTCAGTGGTGTTGTCGCTCAGGTTCAGTCGCTGATCCTCCTCTTGTGAAAGTTTTTTTTCTATTCCTCCATTTAACAAGCTTGGACGGATAGCGAAATAATCGAGCTATCGAGGGAAGTTTAGCCACCAGAAGTCGGGCAGGTGGCACACGCCCTAATTATATTGTGTATGTAAAGAGTTTCACTGTAAAATGTAATAAGCTTCATATTTGTGTGTTTGGAGACCCAGGTGTCGTATTGAATTTGTATTGTAGAAAAATAAACTACTGTCCATTATGCCTAAATGTGTCTTTTCGTGTCTGATCGCTATAATGGCACTTCCAACTTGGGACAATTCGCTATAAACAGTTTCAGCCAACCAGCGCCTTCTAAACATGCAGAACGACAGTGTGAACCTTAATTGTTATGTGGCGCAGCATCTTCGTTTCAGTCAGTCATTGTCCTGTTAGACTATTTACTGTTAAGTGCTGCTTGAGCTACCGCTTATAGTACAACAGGTGGCCTACGTAGTTCTTAAATCGATATTGAAATGCACACACAAGTCTCCTAAATTATTTATTGAAATGCCTACATTTACAGTGTCCGTTTTAGGAAGTCGTAGTTTTTACTTGTTCCCGTTATTAGGAATTATAATTTCTCAGTGTCACATATTATTCGTCATTACTCGCGAGTCCCGTATCATTGAGATTCTGTTTTATATTCTGTATAAGGAAACTTTTTAAAAGTAGCGTTGATTAAACTGACTATAGCAGACTTGTCATCTTCTTAAAATGACTTTATTTATTTGATATTGACAATTAATCATTAGGTCAAACATCAAGGAGGATTTGAGTTTGCATGGACTGCACTGTTTCTTTTTTTTCGTGACATCGTGTCAGTAGAGAGTGCGTCACGTTAACAATGCATTCTGTCCTAAGTGACAGCGCACACACTTTTTTATATTTCCTAAAGGCCAATGTGTCTCAATTTGCTCATTAATATATTTTGACAGTGCCTTTTAGTGAGAATGATTATAAACATATTACCTATGTCCATTTCCCATGTAGATAATGTAACGTTTGGTGAGTATAAATAAAAGTAACAACACATATAATAGTTATGTTGCATTGTTTATGATTAACAAAATTCATCGTTTATCTGAAATGTTCTAACGATACAGTCGATTTATTCCACTTCTGAAGGTGTACATTGTCGGTATTACTTTATTACATGTTATTACTTTAACATGGCCTTTTTATAACTTCACTTTAACTTAATACTGATACTCTGTATGTTCAATTCTTCATAATAACTATTCACAGTGACTCCAAAATCCATACTGACCCCTACTCTCTTCTGTTTCTTTTTCCGGTGGCCTGCGCCACCATCACCTACTCAAAGCATCATGATGCACCAACATTGATGGACTGAAAGCCAGAAGTCTACGTGACCATCATCATCAAGTCCTTCCATGAAAACCCTAAATACAAAGAGGACTGTTTCACTTATGTTCGGGTAGATTGCCCAGAGGGGACTGGGCAGTCTCGTGGTCTAGAACCCCTACAGATTTTATTTTTTTTCTCCAGCCTTTGGAGTTTTTTTTTGTTTTTGTTTTTTTCTGTCCACCCTGGCCATCGGACCTTACTTATTCTATGTTAATTAATGTCGACTTATGTTTATTTTTTATTGTGTCTTCTATTTTTCTAATAATTTTGTAAAGCACTTTGAGCTACATTTTTTTGTATGAATATGTGCTATATAAATAAATGTTGATTGATTGATTGATATTCTCCATTGCATTTGCTCCCGAGTGTAACGTGTGCCAGTGTAACCGAGGATGGCAGACGAGCTCACGTAATGGATGACAAGGCACATTCTCATCCTGATGTCCAGGCTCTTGTCATAAATATTCCCATCTTGTGCTTTTCTCGTTCCTGCAAGTTTACTATTATTATTGGACATGTAGAGGAAATGTGTTTTATTTTATGTCTATGAAAGGAAGGACGGTAAAGCCTTGAATGAAACGGAGTGTTGATGCTTTGGGTAACAAGACAGGTTAAGGAGCAGAGAACATTGAATGTGATATTGACTGCGGGGATTGTGTAACTGGAAGATGGTTTAAGAATACAGAAACGGCAAAACTTAGTCTTTCAGTAATTCTATTTACGCCAATTATTTACTGCTATTATTCGCTATAAACAGTTTCAGCCAACCAGCGCCTTCTAAACATGCAGAACGACAGTGTGAACCTTAATTGTTGTGTGCAGCATCTTCGTTTCAGTCAGTCATTGTCCTGTTAGACTATTTACTGTTAAGTGCTGCTTGAGCTACCGTTTATAGTACAACAGGTGGCCTACGTAGTTCTTAAATTGACATTGAAATGCACACACAAGTCTCCTAAATTATTTATTGAAATGCCTACATTTACAGTGTCCGTTTTAGGAAGTCGTAGTTTTACTTGTTCCGTTATTAGGAATTATAATTTCAGTGTCACATATTATTCGTTACTACCACGAGTCCCGTATCATTGAGATTCTGTTTTATATTCTGTATAAGGAAACTTTTAAAAGTAGCGTTGATTAAACTGACTATAGCAGACTTGTCATCTTCTTAAAATGACTTTATTGATTTGATATTGAACATTAATCATTAGGTCAAACATCAAGGAGGATTTGAGTTAGCATGGACTGCACTGTTTCTTTTTTTTCGTGACATCGTGTCAGTAGAGAGTGCGTCACGTTAACAATGCATTCTGTCCTAAGTGACAGCGCACACACTTTTTTAATTTCCTAAAGGCCAATGTGTCTCAATTTGCTCATTAATATATTTTGACAGTGTCTTTTAGTGAGAATGATTATAAACATATTACCTATGTCCATTTCATAGATATGTAACGTTTGGTGAGTATAAATAAAAAGTAACAACACATATAATAGTTATGTTGCATTGTTTATGATTAACAAAATTCATCGTTTATCTGAAATGTTCTAACGTATACAGTCGATTTATTCCACTTCTGAAGGTGTACATTGTCGGTATTACTTTATTACATGTTATTACTTTAACATGGCCTTTTTATAACTTCACTTTAACTTAATACTGATACTCTGTATGTTCAATTCTTCATAATAACTATTCACAGTGACTCCAAAATCCATACTGACCCCTACTCTCTCTTCTGTTTCTTTTTCCGGTGGCCTGCACCACCATCACCTACTCAAAGCATCATGATGCACCAACATTGATGGACTGAAAGCCAGAAGTCTACGTGACCATCACCATCAAGTCCTTCCATGAAAACCCTAAATACAAAGAGGACTGTTTCATTTATGTTCGGTAGATTGCCCAGAGGGGACTGGGCGAGTCTCGTGGTCTAGAACCCCTACAGATTTTATTTTTTTTTCTCCAGCCTTTGGAGTTTTTTTTTTTTGTTTTTTCTGTCCACCCTGGCCATCGGACCTTACTTATTCTATGTTAATTAATGTCGACTTATGTTTATTTTTTTATTGTGTCTTCTATTTTTCTAATAATTTTGTAAAGCACTTTGAGCTACATTTTTTTGTATGAATATGTGCTATATAAATAAATGTTGATTGATTGATTGATATTCTCCATTGCATTTGCTCCCGAGTGTAACGTGTGCCAGTGTAACGAGGGATGGCAGACAGAGCTCACGTAATGGGTGACAAGGCACATTCTCATCCTGATGTCAGGCTCTTGTCATAAATATTCCCATCTTGTGCTTTTTCTCGTTCCTGCAAGTTTACTATTATTATTGGACATGTAGAGGAAATGTGTTTTATTTTATGTCTATGAAAGGAAGGACGGTAAAGCCTTGAATGAAACGGAGTGTTGATGCTTTGGGTAACAAGACAGGTTAAGGAGCAGAGAACATTGAATGTGATATTGACTGCGGGGGATTGTGTAACTGGAAGATGGTTTAAGAATACAGAAACGGCAAAAACTTAGTCTTTCAGTAATTCTATTTACGTCAATTATTTACTCGCTATTATTCGCTATAAACAGTTTCAGCCAACCAGCGCCTTCTAAACATGCAGAACGACAGTGTGAACCTTAATTGTTGCGGCGCAGCATCTTCGCTTCAGTCAGTCATTATCCTGTTAGACTATTTACTGTTAAGTGCTGCTTGAGCTACCGTTTATAGTACAACAGGTGGCCTACGAGTTCTTAAATTGACATTGAAATGCACACACAAGTCTCCTAAATTATTTATTGAAATGCCTACATTTACAGTGTCCGTTTTAGGAAGTCGTAGTTTTACTTGTTCCCGCTTATTAGGAATTATAATTTCTCAGTGTCACATATTATTCGTTACTACTGAGTCCCGTATCATTGAGATTCTGTTTTATATTCTGTATAAGGAAACTTTTTAAAAGTAGCGTTGATTAAACTGACTATAGCAGACTTGTCATCTTCTTAAAATGACTTTATTGATTTGATATTGAACATTAATCATTAGGTCAAACATCAAGGAGGATTTGAGTTTGCATGGACTGCACTGTTTCTTTTTCGTGACATCGTGTCAGTAGAGAGTGCGTCACGTTAACAATGCATTCTGTCCTAAGTGACAGCGCACACACTTTTTTATATTTCCTAAAGGCCAATGTGTCTCAATTTTCTCATTAATATATTTTGACAGTGTCTTTTAGTGAGAATGATTATAAACATATTACCTATGTTCATTTCCATGTAGATATGTAACGTTTGGTGAGTATAAATAAAAAGTAACAACACATATAATAGTTATGTTGCATTGTTTATGATTAACAAAATTCATCGCTTATCTGAAATGTTCTACGTATACAGTCGATTTATTCCACTTCTGAAGGTGTACATTGTCGGTATTACTTTATTACATGTTATTACTTTAACATGGCCTTTTTATAACTTCACTTTAACTTAATACTGATACTCTGTATGTTCAATTCTTCATAATAACTATTCACAGTGGCTCCAAAATCCATACTGACCCCTACTCTCTCTTCTGTTTTTCCGGTGGCCTGCGCCACCACCACCTACTCAAAGCATCATGATGCACCAACATTGATGGACTGAAAGCCAGAAGTCTACGTGACCATCATCATCAAGTCCTTCCATGAAAACCCTAAATACAAAGAGGACTGTTTCATTTATGTTCGGTAGATTGCCCAGAGGGGACTGGGCAGTCTCGTGGTCTGGAACCCCTACAGATTTTATTTTTTTCTCCAGCCTTGGAGTTTTTTTTGTTTTTTCTGTCCACCCTGGCCATCGGACCTTACTTATTCTATGTTAATTAATGTTGACTTATGTTTATTTTTTATTGTGTCTTCTATTTTTCTATTCATTTTGTAAAGCACTTTGAGCTACATTTTTGTATGAATATGTGCTATATAAATAAATGTTGATTGATTGATTGATATTCTCCATTGCATTTGCTCCCGAGTGTAACGTGTGCCAGTGTAACCGAGGGATGGCAGACGAGCTCACGTAATGGGTGACAAGGCACATTCTCATCCTGATGTCCAGGCTCTTGTCATAAATATTCCCATCTTGTGCTTTTTCTCGTTCCTGCAAGTTTACTATTATTATTGGACATGTAGAGGAAATGTGTTTTATTTTATGTCTATGAAAGGAAGGACGGTAAAGCCTTGAATGAAACGGAGTGTTGATGCTTTGGGTAACAAGACAGGTTAAGGAGCAGAGAACATTGAATGTGATATTGACTGCGGGGGATTGTGTAACTGGAAGATGGTTTAAGAATACAGAAACGGCAAAAACTTAGTCTTTCAGTAATTCTATTTACATCAATTATTTACTCTGTTGTGCTGCACCTCGAAGATTACTTATTTACCCCCAGCGCAGCCTTTGATAAGATGAATTCACAACTAAAGGAATGTTGCTGACAAAGTCAAGTGCTTTTTTGAAAGTTTGGCTCGTAGATGTGCTTATCCAGCTGCTCCTTCTTCTCAGTACTTGAGTGATCTTTACGTTCACCTTTGGATGAATTTGCAAAGTTTCTTTAAAACGTTTTTGTCTCATTAACGCAGAAATCCCGAGGCATTCCTAAAATTGCAGAAGACACTTGATGGCGCTGATTCTGTTTTAAAGACAGTTGTGATTAGTTATGCAGAACACGCTTTTACTCACATTGCTTTTTGGAAATCAATAATACAAATCGGCAACAGATCTGGGAATCACTGAATAGTAAAAACGCTTAATGAGGAATGTCTTGCGCATATACTGGTGTAATGACCACGCCGGCTTTAGTGAAGCATTTCTTAGCCTCTGTGATATGATCGACATGGGGTAGAATAGATTCTGGATTGTTATAATACGTGCTACCTTACCCAAAATATGCTATAATTTGTTACAGATTCTTGGTGGACACAATTCCACACTGAGGAAAAGGTGCTCCATGTAAATCGTTCATAATGTCTCCAAAACATATTTGTTAACTTTCAAACAAGTACTACTTAACTGTTTTATACAAAATCCTTTTTTCAACATATGCGAGCCCCAACTAGGATTTGAACTCGGTTAGCGTATTTTATCAATATAGCACAGACAACCGCTTTTACGCTTTGAGCCAAAGCACTTCAGTAGACTAGTTACTGACCAAATCGACTGCTGACTGCGCGGATATCAATGACGTCATTACGCTTAAGCGTGCTCAACATCACGCGATGATAGCATTTGAAGCAAGCCTCGGCGGTGCCGATCTCCAGTGCTCGATAGCTCAAACAGTGTCAAACCTGAGTATCAAGCGGCCCATATGGCGCTATTTCAGTGCCACTATTCTGAGCGCACGTATGTAAAAAATTTTGCAAGTGCAAGTGTTGCATTTTGAGGAGAAATTTATTTTGAGCGCATAAAAGCTGAATTTGAGTGAACAAAATTCATTGCTGCGTGCAAAAAATGTATTTCAGTGTTTGCACTTATCCATATACACACACACAATAGCACCCCCTCTCGCTCAGTTTTTTCATTTGCGCTTGCTCGCAATGTGTTGCTTGCGCTCACAACATTCTCTGCTGCAAGCTCAACTCTCTGTACACCGTTATAAGTGTGCCACAAAACCAACCAATCACAGACTTGGTTTCAAAAATTCTGATTGGCTCTTACGGTCTCCAATCAGCTCGCTAACTGCTGCATTCCGGAAACAGTCCGAAATGTAGCTAAATCCAACTAAACTCAATTAAACCCCAATTTGCGGATAATATCTTTAATTATTTTATTTTAAAATATATTATTTGTTAAGACTATCGTTGGTGTAGTATAATGTAGTTGCATTATACAACCATGCCAACTGACTCTCCAAATTATATTTGAGTAGCTCTCTTTTATGTCGAATACTGAACAGCAGCACGAAAACAACATGTCCCGGCCACATGTAAGTAATATAAAATCATTTTGTACATTATTATTCGCTTGATAACTGACGTTAGCTAATTTTCAAACTATGCAAACTTGCAAAATGATGTACCTCATGTAGTTCGTTTTATGGGTTGTTTATTTTTGTCTGAGATACGTCATTTCATTGTATTTTTCTAACTACTTGTCCATGTTTGCTGCTTTTAACAGGACATACTGAGACAGCAAATGATGCATAGACTCCTCTCTAAACTGGAAGCTGCTTTAAACCAACAACCACTAAATCTGGATTATTTGGAGTTCTTGACTCGTCATGAGCTTGTTCTGTTTGAATCTTTCTCTCAGCAAATAGGTGGTCTGTCAGAGGTTACAGAGGCTCTACAAAATGTTCATCATCTGGTTCAGTGTGAAATTAACATCACCTCTGTGGGAATTATTGAACTGGAAACAGAAGTTGGTCTGGGACCTGGCCACCCCAAAATCGTATTTAGAGAGAGAAAAACTGAAGAACTTGTTGGACACTCAGCTGCCAGTCAGCTGCATCGCTAAATGTCTTGGTGTTTCAAGAAGAACAATCTTCAGGAGGATGCAAGAATTTGACTTGTCTGTGAGAGGAACATACAGCACAATGAATGACCAAGAGCTGGACAACATCATATGGCTATCAAAAATCAGATGCCAAATGCTGGCTATCGAATGGTTCAAGGACATTTGGTTTCTATGGGTCTCCGTGTTCAGTGGTGGAGAATGATGGCCTCCATGCATCGAGTTGATGCTGTTGGGATCTTCACACGGATTACAGAACTAGGCTGTGTTGTGCGAAGAAGCTACTCTGTGAGGCCCTCTCTCCCTTGTCCACATAGACACAAATCACAAGCTAATAAGGTAAAATACCCACTTATATAGCTCTAATAAAAGTTGGGCAGAAAGATGCACGTTATACTTTAAATCTGTTTTAATCAACCTTATCTGATAGGTCTTTCAGTGTGTTTATAATATTTTAAAAAGCACTTCATAGAGTAATATTAAGTAAAAGGATTACAGGATGTGTAACAAAAGCAGTAATATTGTTAATTGTAAATTTTCTTGAGCAATTATTTACACTTTGTATATCGATATTTTCCATGATAACAAGCCTATCAACACATAATATGGTAAGTGCTCCTGAAAACTTAAAAAAAAATCATGACAAGGGAACTAAAATATTAAGTCTCATTGAACTTATCCACTTTCACATATAAAAATGTTGGTATTATTTTCAGCACACCTGACAAGTGTCCAGTTTAAATCAGTGGCAAGTTTGCATACTGAAAAATGTATTTTCAATGTCTTACATGTTCTGCAAATCAAGCCTTAGTGAGATTGTTTTCCCTCTGAAACAGGTACAATGTTGTGATCTTTGGTGGAGTGGATGGCTACTCAAGGAAGGTAAAATTTAAACTGTTATGTAGAATATTTGGTAGTTTTGAAATGAGAGCTGTATTAGGTTATTTCTTTATGAACATCAATTATTCAGCAAGCCAACATAGTGGACGATTTGCAGTTTAAAAAAAAAATTATAATCAGTTCTTTACAAAAAAAAGGTTATTTTTTGATAAGTACTACCAATATTGATGTATAGACTACTCAAGCTTTGAATTATGGTTTTGAACATAGAACCGTACAATGTTCCTTGAACACTTATTATGGAACTGCATTATTAACTGAAAAACTATACATGATCTGAAACCAGATCTTTAATTTTCCATTTGTTTTTACTGCAGGTCCTGTACTTGGATGCAGCAACTAACAACAGGGCAAAAACTGCATTCTCATTTTTCCTGAGATCAGCCCAGCTTCACGGCTTGCCATCAAGGTTTAATGCCCTGATCAAATTTATATGCTAGCAACAAGTTTCATTAAAGACAACTTCCTTAAAAATGTATTTTTATCATAGGGTTAGGCAGATCAAGGAGTAGAAAACCTGGACATTGCACATTTCATGTTTGCCACAAGAGGAACAGGAGAGCGAGTTTCATATCTGGAAAGAGTGTCCACAATCAGAGGTTAGTCTTTTGATGTTTTTTTTATATTATTATTGACTGCATGGGTAGATTGTTGTAGCAGTTCTGATATTGATTTAAAGCATATAATACCATAAATCCAAATTCAAATGTATTTACAGAGTAGAACGACTTTGGCGTGATGTCTGGATTGCAGTCACTAGCAAGTACCATGATGTTCTTCACTCACTTGAGGAGGATGGCCTGCTTGACATTTCAGATGTCATTCATCTCTTTGGTGTCCACTACATCTTTGTCCCTCGACTCCGAGCAGATCTTGTCACCTTTGTTGGAGGATGGAATAATCATCCCCTCAGGACAGAAGGTGGTCTCACTCCTGAACAGCTCTGGTGTATGGGACATCTACAAGAGCTGGATGAGGGCGAGACTTGAGGTACCAGATCATAATTTTTTGCTCTTCTGAAACTCTGCTCTTCTGAAATTAACATATTAAACACTTGTGGCACATCTGCGAGATGCTTCTGGTGATTTTATACATTCTTGCCTATCAATTACCACTAATGTAAATCACAGTAAGAAGAACATGAAAACAAAGGCATTCTTTTTAAATTGTTGTATTTATTGGAAAAAACGCTTACACAAAATAACATTACTCCCAAAAGTACCTATTCTGGAATAATGACTATTATATATGTTTGTGGATTTGAAGGAGCTTCAGGATCCAGGCATTGACTGGGAGAGTGCTGTACTGCAAGAAGAATCTAACAGCACAGTTGTGGTTCCTGAAATTGAATGCCCACTGGATGAGGAAACCCTGGAGGGACTTCAGAGAACAATTAATCCCTTGGAACATTCAGAATCTTACGTCGTGACCTGTATATACAATTCTTGCTACTGGTGTCAAACCAACAGTGACACTTAAGATGGACGTGAAAGTCAACGCTCTTTTGTTCTCAAATACTGGATTTCTTTGCTGAAAGATTACAGATTACAATTCAGATTACAAGTAGACAATCAAACAAAGCACTTGCTTAATATCTATCAACGTAGGACCCTACACAAAGTTTTGAAGTCTTATCATTTTCATGAAACAGCTACGAACATCTTAACAGCTAATGTTTAGAAACATTTTTACTCATTTAGTTTCCAAATTACAAGACAACAATGTGTTAAACTCTGTGGAATCCACCACCATATCTAACTGCTGCACTCATTATGGTTTTAAACATTGTGTACGTGTCCAGATGCTGCACTGGAAAAGTCACAGTACAAGTGCATGCACTCACAACTGGGTAACAAATTGAGTGATCTCCCAGCCGCTCCTTACATTCGTGGTCAAACTTGCATGTTATTTTGAAATGTCTCTTTTCATCAGGAAGGATGGGAACATGGGACTGGCCGGTCATCCACTGGAGCACATGCTGGACAGCAAGAGACTCTGATTTTTCACCACCTGCACCGCCTGTGTTTCCATCTGTGATGTTTGAAAATGTTTCTGAAGTCTTTTCTAAATAAAAAGCAATCTGGATTACAATGTTTTAAATTAACAACTAAGAATACTTCCTAGTGCCCTGTATGTTAAAGCAAAAATATTTAACAGATGCATACGGTATATATACACAATACTATAGGTATATACAGCTAATACTATATAGTACCTGATGCTTCAATCTCCTGCAAGAAATCTTGCAAAAAATTTATGATCTTCCTCTCAGTTCTCTCCCTAGATGTCCCCTTTTCACTGAAATGTGGTTGGCAGCTCATCATAATGAAATCAGCGTCTGGCTGTAAATAAGGAAATAAAGTAGATTATATTATAGATATATTGTTCATTCAAAACTAATAAATAAATACAGGATAACTACAGTACAGATAAGTGGACTGTCTTCGGATCAGACTGAAGCTGCTATGTTAATACTTACTTTGAGGATTTTCCCAGGCACAAACAAACTGTGGCAAGCTTCAGGATTTACAGCCATCAGGTTCACAAGACCATACAGTTCCATGCCCTTTCTGAGCTGCTGTAGCATTGGAATCAGTCTTGTTGTAGAGTGTAAGACAATGGCACTTAAAGAAAACAAAACAAAATGAAAAACTAGTTGGGGATGGGTTAATGATCTCTCTGACTTTTTCTAAACGTATCATGCTTTCCTTACTATCCATCTTTATCTGGTTTGTGTATCCACAGGTGACAATTTCATCAGCCCACAACATCAGAGACTGTATGTCTGCTGCATCTTCAACCTGGAAATGTATAATGTGAAAGAGGAAATACAGAAGGTTAAAAGTGTTTAAAAACACCATACTCATAATATATCATGTGCCAGAGCTAAACCAGGTGCTCACTTTGCTGATGAGCAGGGAAGATTCCACATCTGCAACATCCTCCTTAGACAGACAGCTGAAATCAACCTCTCCTGAGCAGAGGAAATTGTAGCACCATTCTTTGAAAAGGCAGGAGATGGGCCTCCTTGAGGCTGACTGCAATTATTTCACCAACAGTTCTGTGAAGACAAATGATTATAATTCATTTTCAGGTAACATTTACAAAATATCGGATGCATTAAATGTAATACACAAAGCTCGTATGTAACCAACCTGAAGTTTTCATTATCAAGATCGGTCAGAGAATACTTGGGGTTTTTGCCCTTGTTCTCAGGTCCTTCAAAGAATCTGCTTTCAATACCTGAAATCATGTCTTTCATACAAAAAATATCCGCATTTTTAAGTTATCCATTATTTTTGACACTAGGACAAAACAGGTAATAGGCAACTCACCACTCAAAAACTCTTTCCTAAGTGCTCCTGTATCCACGCCTGCCTCTCCAATGAAAACCACCCTAAGAACACTGGTGGGAGATGCAGATTTTTTTCTCTGCCACTGGAGAATGCCTCTGTCTGGAAGGTCTTCTCTGTCCACACACAACTTAAATTCTGTTGTGGTGTCGACTTGTTGTTCAAGGCAACGCAATACATCTTCCACGCTTAACAAAAACAGGGTAGAAAACATCCTAAGTTCTCAAAGAAAAATAATCATCTTTAGATTAAAAGAGGCTACCACATTAAACTTGATTAGAACTTATCGCAGCATGTTCTGTGCAACAATCTTTAACCATAATTTAAAGTAGTGTGATCATAAAATGTTTTATATGAAATTAAAACCCAGCTATTGTTTAAAAGATCTTACACATAATTTTAACAAATGGTTCTGCA
Organism: Polypterus senegalus; assembly: GCF_016835505.1. Classification (NCBI taxonomy): domain Eukaryota; kingdom Metazoa; phylum Chordata; class Cladistia; order Polypteriformes; family Polypteridae; genus Polypterus; species Polypterus senegalus. Next base: position 38,370 of record NW_024383913.1, read on the forward strand.
TAATAGTGTGTATATGAACTATAATAGAGCAAAGATTACCTGTCTGTTGTGCATACTGAAGTTTGAGTTGGTGTGCATGTAGTTTGGTCATTTTCTTCAGGCACCATGCATTGAAAGCTGTTGACGAAACAAAGTAAAAAAAATACATATGTTTGCGTGGACTGTTACTGATTAACATTTTTCATAAATGGCTGAAAAAGATTACCTATCCCACACAGACTTGCGTGGACTGTGATCTCATCTTCAGGAAAGTCCTTAGTGCATATTGGACAAATAACCTACAATTTCAAAAAGGGGGTACATGTTATGCATAGTGGGAAAAAGATCATTACCGATACAAAATTTATTGTAGTTACTATGGTTTTTAGTAATTTGCTAGGTTTACCTTGCATTTGCTTTTCACAATGCATAACTCAGATTCCTGCAGAATTAAAAAACAGTAATTGTGATACTATATTATTTAATTAAAATTGCTCATTTTGACTTCATCAAAATTGTCTCACCTCATCATCAGTCTCATCAGGAGAGAATTTTCCTTTGCACGTATTAATGTGTACTGCAAGCATCTGCAGAGGCATAACTTCATTACACTGGTAACATAACTTCTTTGGCATCTTTGAAAAGTGCTGTGAGTCGGGAGGTAGAGGAGATGTGTCTAATGTTTCCTGAAGAGGTACAATGTAAAAGTGGATTTGCCACCTCCTGACACAGCTTTCAGTGTTTTGACAGAATATCCTTCTGTTTCAGGTGGAATTACAGTGAGCTTTCGTCGACCACTGCCACCTTTATTGACAGAAAGATAGCACATACAATCAAGCAGCAAAAGTATCAACTACATAATTCTAATGCAGTATGAGCACGCAAGAATGCCAAAAACACACATAAAAACTGAATTTACAACAAACCTGTTGCCTTATGCAAGAGCCATCCTCCACAAAGATATTCCATTTTGGAAAGGTTTCTTCCAGAAGTCTTGAAATCTTAGTTAAAAACACAGTTAAGCAGAATGGAACACTAAATGGACTGTGGCATATGATTCAGGCTAAATCGTCTGCCAATGACTTATTTTAATACTGACTATACAACCTTACCTCTGCATGGTCACCATCTTCTGGAAGAGACACGGTTTGTCTCCCCATGCCAGCTTGTAGGAGTTCAAGCTCCTCAGCTGGCAAAGGAGTGTAGGATGTGTTTTTTGACAGCAAATAAAAACTGAGGCCTGTGGTCTTACTGCCTGCCTTAACAAGCTGTTTAGTAGATGTAAAACATCTCTTTTTACCACGGCTCAAGTTTGATTTGAAATGTCCTGGAAATGATCTGTGTGATGAAAATGCATGAGTTTAAAAAAATGCAGTGTTGCATAACATAAGGGTTATTGTTTAATAAAGTTATTAAATATGACACCAGTCCTTAATAGCACATTTTAATTTAGAAATCAATGTTGATAAATCGATAAAACAAATAACTGTAACAGAAAAGATTGCAAAACATTTAGAAAAAAAACACACACACAAAAAAAGCTAACACCTTGTCATCTCTTGCTGGATAGTCAGAGTTCTAGGCTCCGGCTGCCCACTCTCTGTTGGCCTCCCTGAAGGATTTGTGGATATGTTGTTAAGCAGCAAAGACACCAGATTTCTTACTGCTGACTCAACTGCACCATTACCCTAAAAAGCATGATTGGGATACACTGCCTCAGTAAGACAACTACGCTGGTAATTACCCATTAGGCTAGCTTAAACTCTACAGCTGCATCTGTAACTACAATTTCACGGCATATTAAACAGAAAGGACAGCAAATTACTAAATTCACACAAAAAAAATTAAACTCACCTGATACTGTGGTGTAGTATTATTGGAGCCATTATTTGATTCTGCCATCTCTTCTTTGGCTGCAGAGTAAATCAAAACTCCCTCTATCTGCAAGAAGCGAGGCTGAGTGGAAGTGTTTCCGGTGTCCGAATGCAGCAGCTAGCGAGCTGATTGGAACCGTAAGAGCCAATCAGAATTTTTGAAACCAAGTCTGTGATTGGTTGGTTTTGTGGCACACTTATAATGGTGTACAGAGAGTTGAGCGCTCGCAGCAGATAATGTTGTGAGCGCAAGCAACACATTGCGAGCAAGCGCAAATGAAAAAACTGAGCGAGAGGGGGTGCTATTGTGTGTGTGTATATGGATAAGCGCAAACACTGAAATACATTTTTTGCACGCAGCAAAGAATTTTGTTCACTCAAATTCAGCTTTGTACACTCAAAATAAATTTCTCTTCAAATGCAACACTTGCACTTGCAATCTTTTTACGCGCGCCAATATTTTTTACGTGCTCAGAATAGTGGCACTGAAATAACGCCATAGGCCCATCACTACCTGCAGCCACAGGGGTCCACAAGACCGAGTTTGGGAAACGCTGGTATAGACCATAGCATTCCAAAGTATTTAGCAAAAATATTGCAGTATCAATACCTAAAGTTACTCATTGGTTTGTCAATTACTGATTTTTCTCCTGTTTTTTTTTTTCTAATTAAAACAGGTGATGCAAAGGTATTTCTCAATTCATTAGTACTCAGAAGCTGGCTAATGCAGTGGGACTGCAAAATGTGTAAACTTGCCACCTCCTCCAAAGCAGTGTTGTTAAAACATTATAGGTTACAGCAAAATCACAGTGGTCAATCTCTGCCTCGTCTTCAATTTGGTTGTTTTTGTTCCTTTAAATATTGGGGTAGTCTCAGGTCACATTTATCAAGAAATCACTCAAATCAGGAAATGGTTAAATGTAAGGAAAATGTCTCTTTTACTTGCCCGTGCTGCAATAACCATACAATCTTCACAGAGAGAGAGTTTTTTGAACACCTTGGTCAACATCTGAAAAAAACATGAGACTGTTACCTGTGTTTTCAAAAACTGCAATTTCAAAACTAACATTTATGGGAAATTTTCCTCACACAGAAGTGATAAGCACACTCCTCACTCACTGCACGACTTCAAAGACAACCTGCTAACAATGAATGTAAGTTCTCCTAATACAGAGGATTACAGTTACTCTGTTTATCAAGATGGTGAACATTCTGATACTGCTGATATTCAAGTTGATAATGTAAAAGAATTGCCAAACCTGATTGAAAGAAATTTGGCCTTGTTGTTGCTAAAACTAGTGAGCACTTTTAACGTATCCACTAGATGTATTGATGAGGTTGTTGAAGAAGTAAATTTTATTTCTCATTCAGCATCATGTCCTATCATTAAAGACATTTTACAGTCTTGTCTGAACTGGCACAATTGTAAGATTAATGAGTCTATTCTGTCAGACATAGTGACAGAGATTTGTGAGACCAACCCCTTTACCAATGCTCTGAAGAGCAGTGGTCCTCTGTCTTCTGCCTTTAAGGAAGGGCATATTTTGAGGAACACTTTACTGTGGTGGAACCTATAGAATTACTTAGGAGGAAGAAAGCAATAGCTTCCAGTATGTTCCCATTCTGAAGACATTACTTCATCTTCTGAGTAGGAAAGAGATCTATGATCTAATCTTGTGTAAGGAGACATTCAAAGTACTCATGAAACACTGTACACGGCATTTTCTGATGGAATGTATTATAAAACAAATGAGTTGTTTTCTGGTGATAATCCTACCATTGCTCTTATTCTCTAAGTTGATGACTTTGAGATATGCAATCCTCTAGGAACATCAAGGAAAAAACACAAAATCACAGCTGTTTATTGGGTGCTAGCAAATATCCCCGCACTGCTCAGATCTTCATTGACCTCTATTCTCTTGGCCGTTCTTTGCAAAGCTGTGGATATTAAATGATTTGGTTACAGTACTGTACTTGAGCCACTGCTCAAAGATCTTGTGAGCCTGGAAGAAGAGGGCATCTATGTCCCAGCATTAGACAAAACAATAAAGGGCACTATATTCAGTGTTGTCGCAGATAATCTTGGGGCACACTCGATCGGGGGATTAATTGAAAGCTTGTTTGTAGATTTTGTCTGGGTCAACAGTCAGAGTTTCAAGTACTAAAGAACAGCACAAAATGAATGATGAGACTGTGCGAATGAATACTTTTGACTCATGTCTGCGGTGTCAAAAGACAGTGTGCACTGACAGAGAAATTGAAATATTTGAATGTTGTATTTGGCACTTGATGTGTTACATGATCTGTTTGAAGGTATAATCCCTCTAGAGCTGGCTCTGTGTCTTCAAGTGTTTGTCAAGAGGAAATACTTTACTCTTGATGAGCTCAACAAACGCATCAAAGAGTTTCCTTACAAATGGACAGACAAGAGAGATGCACCACATCAAGCCCCTCTGAATTTTGCAGGACGAAAAGTGTTGGAGGAAATGCCCATGAAAACTGGTCTTTGCTGTGGCTCCTGCCTCTTATGGTTGGATCAAAAATCCCTGAGGGTGAACCAGCATAGGAAATTCTTCTAGTGCTGAAAGACATCACTGAGCTTGTTGTAAGTCAGGTTCACACAGAAGAGACCATTTGCCATTTTGATAGTAAGATTTCTGAACACAGGCACAGGTTTCTCAACATTTTCCCACATGAAAAACTCATCCCAAAACATCACTATCTAGAACATTATCCACAATTAATCATGGCCTATGGTCCAATAGTATTACTGTAGACTATGCGTTTTGAGGCAAAACACTGTTTTTTTAAGCGTGTTGTCAGGCATACTCACAGCTTCATAAATATTTTGCTTTCATTGTCAATGAAGCATCATTTGATGGTTGCTTATAACCAGTATCAACCCAGTGTTCTGAACCCTGTCTTACAGGCAACAAAACTGTCTACTGTGGATGTTACTGTGCTAAGAGAGGATATTCGTCAAGCGCTAGAAGCTAAATTTCCTGGTGAGCCACGTGTCCAAATAGCAAACAATGTGTGTTACAGTGGCACAAAGTATGCTATTGAAATGATCTTGGCTAGTGGTTCAACAAGTGGATTGACAGATTTTGTAGAGTTGATACAAATCATTGGTGTAAGGGGCACTCTTGTTTTCATTGTGAAATGCTTACATGCTTGGTCTGTTGAGCATCTCAGAAGCTATGTGCTTGAAAAAACACAAATGGTGAAAGTGCTAGAGCTAGGAGACTTGTCAGATGTGATCCTATTAATACTTTATATGCTTGGTGGAAAAAGCATTGTGACTCTAAAACACTATATTTATGTTCCATAGATGTTATTGGGGTGTTCAGTGACATTAATGTTACTTTTCAGATGAAGACATGAAAGGGCAACTCACTCAAAACACTACACTAGTACACTAATACACTAGTGAGGATATGCACATCTAGAGAATTCATTTATTTAAATTGTTGTTTGTCTTTAGCATTGACATATGTCAGTGTTGAGAAGTAAGATATTGGCATGACAACATATTGCCTGCAATGAAGTGTGTCTCAATACCACAGTTGTTTGCCAACCCAAATACAATGATATTTACAGGTAACAGTTAAAATAGTCTTGCATGTTTTAGAAGTGAATCATTCTGAGGCTACCATGTCCAGATGATCAGTTATCCCTGAATCAATGCGCTTTGGCCTTCATATTCTAGTAGCCTATACTGTATATCATTACGAAAGCTAAATGAGTTTGTAAAGTTGTTCTGGCACTGTTTTAGGCCTGAGCAATGCTTGAAGAAACACTACATTAACTCTTAATATAATAGAAAAATCTGTGTAACTATACATAGAGTATGCCCAAAGAGTAATAAGTGCTGTGAGCTGCCTGTATCATTACACCCGTACTTTTCATTAAGGATAATTATTACTGAAAGTACAAATATTTTGTGCATTACAGATGTCACAACCTGCCCATCTCCGAGTAATTCTTTCAAACCACGATGTCCAGAAACTGGCATTACCTTCTGGAATCCCTAGGACAGTTAATGAACTTCATTCAGCTGTCCAAGCTGCTTTTGGAATTTCTGAGGATTTTTGCCTGCATTACATGGATGCTGATTTTGTAATAATTATTTCACACTACATTCAACATCTGACATCAAGGATAAGGACACTATAAAGGTTGTATATATGTTGCAGACTCCTACAGTGACATTGGCCTTATCAAGTGTGGACATCCCCTTCTCAATCTTGAATGACAGCTGTGCTCCACCTTCTGATGATGCCTGCTCATCTGTCTCTTCCACTGATACATTGCCAGTTTCTCCAAGAATAATACAACAAAGCCTAGCACAACGATCAAAGGAGTGGCCCTCTGAATTTCCAATCTTCCGTTTTTCTCTTTCAATACAGAGCTTCTGCTTCAGTTAGGCATTAAAAAGTTCCATAAGGATGGGACCCTTTTCAGCACCAAAGACCTCATCACAATACTACCAGATATTCTTGGAAGAGTAGCTGAAGGCATTTATGAATACACTGCCTATCCATCAAGTGCACAAATAAGTCAGGTACACTCTAAAAACTACTGTTTTGGGCCAACAAAAAAAATTAACGCAATGCTCTGCATCAAGCTTTTTAAGTTATTCCAACTTCTGGTTAAAATTACATAGAACTAACCCATAACATTGAGTAACTGGAAAAGGTTTTTCCTTCAGATCTTAAATTGCTTTTAAGCACCATCAGCTTAAAAAATTATAGGATTCACAGAACTTTTTAAATTCATTGTACACGAAGGCATGACCACGGGGGCTGGGGTGGCACTGCCCCCAGAGACAAGCTGTGCCCACCCGCTGAAATGCTCTGTCTGTTCAGTGAAAACTCTGAAGAAGTATAACATTTGATTTTCAAAACTGAGTTGCTTTCCGATTAGACAGGCACTGTTGCTCACAGTTCACTTCGCCGCACATTTTGCAGCACTTTTTGAACCTGTTGACCGCATTCTTTAATTAAAACAGCATATACGTTCCATTCTTCTTTTATTTTCTGGTTGGTAACACCAAAGGCTATGCATAGGTGGCTTATTAAAAAGCAGACACGCAGCACAGCGCACCCACGTCGGTAACTGAAACTCCAAAAGATGTAAATAAGCCTACACAATCTTCCAGCTCTGCGCCCATGTCGGGTACTCCAAACCTCTGCCTTCAACAAAATATACAGTCCGGACTGCCTGACTTAAATATGGATAGCCCATCCCACCCCATTTTAATGAATTATCCCAAGCGCGCATTTGGAAAGACACTCAGATGTTTTAGTGCAAGCTATCATCAGTCTCAACCATGGCTTGAATATTCTGTTGTCCGTGATGCCAGCTTTTGCTTTGCCTGCCGTAAATTTATTGTTTCCAATTCGGATCGCGAGGACATACTGTATTCACCAAACACGGCTACACTAATTGGAAAAAAGCTCTAGAAAAACATGGTGGCGGCTTCCACAAACATGCGTCTAGTATCCCACACGTCAGAGCCATGTCTGCATGGCAAGAGTATCGGCGCCGGGCAGAGACGGGTGAAAGCATAGCTCAACTACTGGGTCCAACCCAGATAGAAAAGAATAGATATTATGTGAAAAGCAATAGGAGGCCGTTCAGTTCCTCGCAGTCAATGAACTGGCTCTCGTGGTCACAATCACGTAGGTGGTCTGGAGGGACCTTTCCTTAAGTTCTTTGATTACACAATCAAAAAAGATGCCAAACTTGCAGAAATTGTAAAATACACCCCAGACAATGCAAAATACACATCCAATGTAATTCAAAATGAAATAATTGAGACTCTTGCCAAAATGGTGGTAAAAGATATCAGGGCCAAATATGAAAAAGCTGACTCTCCTGGACTTTTGCATTAAAAGAGATGGTGCCAGGGATCGCTGTAACATTGAGAATTTGCCTGTAGTGATTAGATTTGTCCAGAACTTCATCCCTGAAGAACACCTGATTGGCTTAATTGAACTGAATCAGCTTGATGCTGAATATATTTGTAACCAAATTCTGTCACATCTCTCTGAGCTAGGTTACAGCCCAGACAATTTAATGTGTCAGTGTTTTTATGGTGCTTCCGTCATGATGTCTGGGGCAAAGGGTGGCGTCCAGTCTTTGTTACAAGTACATTCCATATGTACACTGCTACAACCACCAGCTCCATTTAGCAGTGATACATGCAATGGAATCAGAACCTCTGGCTAAGAAGTTCTTTGACTGGTCAAATTCATTGAACACATTTTGTCACAGACATTATGTTTCACACACATACAATACACCCACACTGACAAGACTTCTAGAAATATGATGGACCAGTCATTATGATGTCACAAAGTCCATTGTCAACAATGAGGAAGCTATAAAGGGGCTTCTCTCAGAGGTAGCAGAGGGTTGCACTGCCCCTTTGACATTTGCATAGAGGCATGTGGTCTTCTGACCCAATTAAAATGCAGAATTTTTTCAATACAGGAAAATTCCTCCTTCATGTGCTTGATGTGCTGAAACAAGCCAATGCAATTCTACAGGAACATGCAATGGGCTTGTGTACGGCTGAGGAGGTGGTGACAGTGTCACTGGCCACACTGACGGAGATGAGATGCGACTCATTCTGGAAGGATCATTTGTCTCAGTGTGAAAGTAGGCCTACCAATTCGCTCAAAGGAAATGGAAAGTTAATTCACAGCTTGATGATAGTATTGTCGTGTGTACGCTTGGGCATGGTGACTCTGATGAACAAATTGCTCCTAATCAGACTTTTAAAAGGGCTATGTTCAGCTATTGTGGAAATGGAGACCTCACAGAGAAATGTTGAATTATTGAGGGCTACATCGCTTCTCCTGCCAAAATCAGAATTATTTCTTGATCATTCTCTCCTGAAACCACTTCAGGCACTTGCAGGCACAGAGCAAAACAGCATGAACTTGCAAAATGAATTTGCTGTGGCAAAAGCAATGTTGATCAATAAACTGGCAGCTGATGCTAATCTCTCTGAAGCATGCAAATGCATTCAGCAGTACAAAAGGCCTTCCCTATGTTGCATTCACTATATGTCACAGCACTCATCATTGGTTTGTCTTCAGCTGCATGCAAAAGCTCTTTCTCTAGTTTGAACCGCATTCTCAATCCACTCCGCCGAACAATGTTGCATTCAAGGAAAAAAAATTTAGTCATTCTGGAACATGAGAAAACATCACAGAAAATCGACATGAATGAATTGATTTCAGAATTTGCTAAGAGTAACTGCTGACTGGTCCTGTAGATAATATCCAGGTTAAACAATGGAAACTGATATCCTATAACCTCCCTAATGACTACAATGAGCCACGTTTCTGTTCTTGCTCTTATATGTTGTATACATTTGACTTTATTGATATTTACCTTGTAGATGTAGTTCTATATTTGTTCACAAAAAATAATAATACAAGTTCTATTGCCTCTGTTAATGTTATTGAAAAATAGGTTATGATTTATGCCACAATTTTTGCTTTTATATGTTATATAAAACTATGTTGTTATTATTATTTGATCCCCCTACAAAAATGGGGATGGATGGCTGGATATTGTTTGCCCCCCCAGACAAGCCAAATGCCCACCCACACATGATGTTCTGGTCACACCTCTGATTGCACATAAAAATAAAGTTATCCTAACTAATTTACATTTTTAAAGACTCTTTAAGTTCTACGTACTTAATTATTAATGTATTTTAAAGTTGTGATGATGTAAAAAATTAAGTTGGTGCAATTAGTGTTTTTACCCTATAATTTTCAGCTTAATCAAGTTTAATTATTTATTAAATTATTAAAACTTCAGCCACTTAAAGAATGAAAGTGTTGTAAAATTTACTTTATTGGAAATATAATCTTGCATTTTTACATTTTTGAACATTTTCAAAAACTTTGACTAACAAATAGCCATACTGCAACAGCAAAAATATAGGCCTCAATGTAATATTTTTCAAACCTGTCTTCAATTGTAAGATGCAAAAACATTTAGAAAAATATAACAACATCACTAAGAAAATACCAAGTGCTTGCATAGATCATGAGGTACAAACACACAACAGCATCTGATCTAAGAATATTCTTGGACAAAACAGCAACATTCTTTGAACACAGTATTACAAAACTATAATGAAAATGTTTTCAACAGTACATAATCAACACAAATTTTAAACAAAACCTGAAAATGTTTACAATTGAAACAGCTGTTTTTGGATTAAATAATAACATGTGTTAAAAAAAAATTGGCAGTGGTTTGAAAGAAAAGTGTTCTTAAAAATGCTGTACTTGAGATTCATTACGTTTCCACTTGTTTTTAGTCGATCAAGTTCAAGGAACAGTTTCTGAAATATTTCCTATGTATATTTGAGATCCTTGGGATAGCTCAGATTCAGAGCATGTATTAAACCCATGAGCAAAGCACAGCACCTTGGGGCATCAATACCATCCAGGATTTTGGCTCTCTCAATCACAATGATTACAGTGTTCGGATCCTGGTCTTTGATGGTGGCAATGTTCAATACTTGCCTGTCAAGGTTTGCTTCAAACTCTTCAATATCCTGACAGAACAAATGCAAAAGTATATTAAGAGGTTTAGTAAAACAGATTGTGTTATTACTGTTGACGTTATTTTAACCATTCCAACACACAACCATACATATCTACTTACATGAACTGGCTCAACATGAGCAGTGAGTAGTATTGCCATCACACAGAAGCTATGGAGACAAATTTAACTCGTTTTTTTTGTTTGTTCGGGTCAAAAGTGCCAATATGAAGTATTACAAGAGCAGTAAAGCTTACTAGAATCTTCATAGTGGCAAAGTTGGTCAGGTATTAATCCACCAACAAGAAAAGACGCTGTTTGGCAGCCTAATCAGAAACCTGAATATGTCTGGACTAAGCTTTATGTCAATACATTCATATTTTTTTTTTCTCAGTTACAAATGGGACAATGGTCAGATCGATTGCCAGGATTTAGCAAAATGCTGTTGTGGTTATTTATTTCTATTATTTAATGAAGTTTTCTTTCATATATTGTGTTAAGTTATCCTCTAGCATTATAATGTGTCATTCTTTAGGAAAGTGAGAATGTTTAATCTATTTGTGATGTCAAATTTTGCCACAGTAGAACTTACTTTCAACTTTCAATTCTTTGGTTGAGGTCTGCAGAGAACAATTTCCTTTTTTAAAATGCCATCTCTTACTTTAGGCATATCACAGTAAAAGTTATGAAAACAACAATTTTTTTTAAAAATAACCACTTTATAAGTGAAACGGGTTTTCAGTAACAATTACAGCCATCTACAGCAGGATTTTTCCTGGTGTATTAAAGCTTAGATTCCACTGTGATAAATTACTTACATTAAACTCCTTGAAGAGGTCCTGTATCTTTCTCCAAGGTAGACAACCAGGCAACGAATGGCCACCTCTCGCCGTACTTCAATTGCATTGTTCTAATTGAGTAAAAAGAGAAAAAAGAATAAAATTAAATTCCAATATGACTAATCCAAATGGGTGACAAGTCTGAAATTCAGCTTGCTAATACAAGCCTGATTAGTTTTCATACCTCTAGAAGCGGATTCTTAATGTGCCTTATCCTCAATCCTGAAGTTCCTCCCTCATGAGACTACTGTACATCCATTAATTTGACCATAAATGTAGATTCAAGACTTACAGTGGTTATTCTTTTGAATTCTTCATTTATCTGTATTTTAACATTTTATATATTTTATTTTTAATTTTATTTTAAAACTGGGGCGGCAGTTTTAATCAAATTGGGGCGGCAGTTTTAATCAAATCTGCGCCTCCGATTACAGTTTTACTCGTCAGACCGCCAGGAAAAGGGGCGGATTGGCAAACATTTACTCGAGCCGATTAAAATGTAAAGATGTTAGTTTTGGTAAATTTAAATCCTTTGAGTATCTCGCCGTTGTTATTCATGGAGATTCTCACGCTCTAGTATTATCCGTGTATAGACCTCCTAAATATAACGCCTTTCCTTGAGGAATTCTCTGACTTAATGTCAATTTTAGTTACAAACTATGACGCACTCTTAATAGTCGGCGACTTTAACTTTCATGTCGACAATCAGTGTGATCTAAAAGTAAAGGAATTCATGAACCTCCTGGACTCTTTTGATTTGAGGCAGCTCGTTAATCAGCCTACACATAAAGCAGGTCATACGTTAGACTTAGTGATTACTAAAGGACTTAAAGTTGATATAAAGCAGATCACTGATATTGGTCTATCAGACCATTTCCTTCTACTATTTAATATAGAAATAAAGATAGAAAACACCATGAGAAGCATTTTGTTAAAAACGCTTCTTTGACTCATCAGCAGCTTTAAAGCTTACAACTATTCTAAGCAATCAGTCCGTTTATAATGCCAACTATAATAGCGAGGATAATGTAAATAGTAAAGTGGAAAACTTTAATTCTAAAGTAAGAACTGCTGTTGACATAGTTGCACCTGAAAAGACAGTTAAAAAATCCTCTAGTATTGTTATTCCATGGAAGACCCAAAGAGTGTCTGATTTAAAAGAACATGTGTAGAGCTGAGCGTAAATGGAGGAAAACTAAACTAACTATCCATTATGAGATATTGAAGGTTAAAATAACAGAATACAATAACACAGTCCGTCTTGAGAGGCTGCTATTTCTCTAATATTATAAATAACAATGCTAGTAATCCCAGAGTCTTATTTTCAACAATTGATCGTCTGTTAAACCCAGGTAACACAAAGGAATGCCCCAGAATACTTCCAGTGAAACCTGTGAGAACATTGCTGTATTTTTCAATCAAAAAATTAATGATATTAGAGATAACATAGTATATCTCCCCAACACTGCAGAACCTCCAAAGCCCCGGTACTCCATTATAAACAAATTAAATGCTTTCACCAGGATAGATTTACCTGAATTACATAGTATAATCTCTCAACTGAAACCTCCACCTGCGTCCTTGACAATACCAACAAGGTTTTTCAAAGAAATATCAGGCGTGCTAATTGACAATATTCTGGACATAGTTAATTGTCATTAGATACGGGGTCTTTCCAGACTGTCTTAAGACTGCTGTAGTTAAACCCCTGCTCAAGAAAATAATCTTGACCCTCTGCCTTTGAAAATTTTAGACCCATTTCTAACCTGCCCTTCTTAAGTAAAATTCTAGAGAAGGCAGTCATTATGCAGTTAAATGACCACCTCAATAAACATGCTATTCTTGATAATTTCAGTCAGGCTTCAGAACAAATCACAGTACAGAAACTGCACGTTAAAGTAGTAAATGACTTGGGTAAATGCAGACAGAGGCCATTTATCTGTTCTCATCCTCTTAGATCTGAGTGCTGCATTTGACACCATTGATCATAATATTCTTAGAAATCGCCTTAGTCAATGGGTGGGCCTCTCTGGCAGTGTCTTAAATTGGTTTGAATCCTACCTGGCAGGGAGAAAATTCTTTGTGAGTTGTGGTAATCAAATCTCAAAGACACATGATATCCGATATGGTGTTCCACAAGGCTCTATCCTGGGTCCGCTGCTCTTCTCAATCTACATGCTTCCGTTAGGTCAGATTATCTCAGGTTACAACGTGAGCTACCACAGCTATGCTGATGACACACAGCTGTACTTATCAATAGCACCTGATGACTCCGACTCTTCGATACACTAACACAATGTCTTACTGGTATTTCTGAATGGATGAATAGTAATTTTCTCAAACTAAATAAAGAGAAAACTGAAATTTTAGTAATTGGCAATAATGGATTCATGAGGTTATCAGAAATAAACTTGATGCACTAGGATTAAAAGTTAAGACGGAAGTAAAAATTTAGGGTAACGTTGACTGTAATCTGAATTTTAAATCGCATATTCATCAGACCACTAGGACAGCATTTTTTCACTTAAGAAACATAGCTAAAGTTAGACCTCTTATATCATTGAAAGATGCTGAGAAATTAATTCACGCTTTTGTTTTCAGTAGACTAGATTACTGTAACGCACTCCTCTCAGGACTACCCAAAAAAGACATAAATCATTTGCAACGAGTGCAGAATGCAGCTGCTAGAATCCTAACTGGAAAAGAAAATCCGAACACATTTCTCCAGTTTTGATGTCACTACACTGGTTGCCTGTGTCATTCAGGATTGACTTTAAAATACTGCTTATGGTTTATAAAGCCTTAAATAATCTCCTCCATCTTATATATCGGAATGTCTGACACGTTATATTCCAAATCGTAACCTTAGATCTTCAAATGAGTGTCTCCTTATAATTCCAAAAGCTAAACTTAAAAGAAGTGGTGAGGCGGCCTTCTGCTGTTATGCACCTAAAATCTGGAATAGCCTGCCAATAGGAATTCGCCAGGCAAATACAGTAGAGCACTTTAAAACACTGCTGAAAACACATTACTTTAACATGGCCTTTTATAACTTCACTTTAACTTAATACTGATACTCTGTATGTTCAATTCTTCATAATAACTATTCACAGTGGTCCAAAATCCATACTGACCCCTACTCTCTTCTGTTTCTTTTTCCGGTTTTTGGTGGCGGCCTGTGCCACCACCACCTACTCAAAGCATCATGATGCACCAACATTGATGGACTGAAAGCCAGAAGTCTACGTGACCATCATCATCAGGTCCTTCCATGAAAACCCTAAATACAAAGAGGACTGTTTGACTTATGTTAGGTAGATTGCCCAGAGGGGACTGGGCGGTCTCTTGGTCTGGAATCCCTACAGATTTTATTTTTTCTCCAGCCTTTGGAGTTTTTTTTTTTTCTGTCCACCCTGGCCATCGGACCTTACTCTTATTCTATGTTAATTAATGTTGACTTATTTTTTTTATTGTGTCTTCTATTTTCTATTCATTTTGTAAAGCACTTTGAGCTACATTTTTTTGTATGAATATGTGCTATATAAATAAATGTTGATTGATTGATTGATTGATTGATTTTACACAAACAAGTTGTCACATAATTAAAGTTAGCAGGCAATTAGCTAAATCACATCTTGATAGTTCAAGAGCAAACAAAACCCAGCCTAGTGATATTCCAATATGACTGTTTACCAGTAATGCACTACGCTGGGCTTTAGCTTGAATGTGTTGACTGCTCTTTAGTACCTGGTGCACTCACTCTTGGGAGTTTAACAGATAATCTACCTTAAACTAGGAGGCATCCATCCAAAATATTCAGTATCAGTTGCTGTGTCATTGCCACAGCAAGGACTTGTGTTCTGCTTAAATGTGGAGAACTACTAAACTCAGCAGGACGGGAAACACTTTGCAATTAACTGTCTAAAGCATGCCAAGCAAAATTTTGACTTTTAAATACGTTTTAAATAAGAGTGTACAATCTCACCTGTGTTGCATCAAATAAAGCAGGCCATCGGTCAATGATTTCTTCAATTGCAGGGGCCTGATAAATTATTTTCTGCCTGTAAGAGAGAAGGTTTTGGCCATTTTCTCTGCAACCACAACACAATTATCCCTCTTCATCACTTCATGTAAGAGGTTCATTCTTTCCTACTCCAAATTTCCCCTTGTTTCACCTTGAGGATAAGATGGTAGATAATTTACTTCAGCCTTTTTTGGTTTTTTAACATTTTGGCAGGAGCTTGTTCACATGCTGCTTTTCTCTTGAGTGAGTTCACTTCAATTTCAGGACAGCTAAAACCTCTAAGCTTGGATCTGAAATTGTTCATCTTGTATTTCAGTCGTTGTATCCATCCATAGCATCTGTTTAAGGAGCCAGGCTCTTTGAGACAGGGATGCTTGTTAATGAGAGCCTCTGCTACCTGACTTATTTGTGCACTTGATGAATAGGCAGTGTACTCATAAATGCCTTCAGCCACTCTTCCAAGAATATCTGGTAGTATTGTGATGAGGTCTTTGGTGCTGAAAAGGGTCCCATCCTTGTGGAACTTTTTAATGCCGAACTGAAGCAGAAGCTCTGTATTGACAGAGAAAGATTGGAAATTCAGAGGGCCAACCCTTTGATCGTTGTGCTGGGCTTTTTTTGTATTATTCTTGGAGAAACTGGCAATGTAACAGTGGAAGAGACAGATGAGCAGGCATCATCAGAAGGTGCAGCACAGCTGTCATTCAAGATTGAGAAGGGTCTGTCCACACTTGATAAGGCCAATGTCACTGTAAGGGTCTGCGACATATACACAACCTTTATAGTGTCCTTATCCTTGATGTCAGATTTTGAATGTAGTGTGAAATAATTATTACAAAAATCAGCATGCATGTAATGCAGGCAAAAATCCTCAGAAATTCCAAAAGCAGCTTGGACAGCTGAATGAAGTTCATTAACTGTTGTTTCCTGAAGAGGCATTAGCTCTCTTGGAAATGTGTTCTTTTGAAAAAGTGCGGCATATTAAGTAACTAAACAATATAGTAATATACCAGAAAAGGCGATATCCCTCCCATCGTGATTACGGCGGTACAAGAATCACATGAGAAAAAATATACTTTAGCTTACATTTACTGACGGTTAACGCGGTTACAGACGGGAGGCATATGGACAGACTTTATCCAGGTGGGAATCTGGATCAACACAGGCTGACATTTCTTGTCCCACGCTGGGAGGTTTTCGAACTTTGCCGACTCATGCCCCAAAGGGTCTGGCTGTTGTCCAAGCCTTTTATACTGTTCTTCTTCAACTTGCTGGTCCTCTCAGTCTCCAAACAAGGGCAGGAAAGGGATAAACTCCTCCTCCACAAAATACAGAAATATCACAGTGTTTACATGCCGGTTCTCATTCTCCCAACAAGGAAAGAAGACTTTGTACCGACAGAGGACAGAAATACTCTTCTGTGTTTCAGCTGACTATACAATCCTCCAGTTGTCTTTGGCTATCTTATCCAATGCTTGGCTAGCAATTCTAACTGCTGAGCCCCTGTGTGCCAAATTTAACATGCACATGTGAATAAATCCATACCAGTGAGCATAGAGACAGTGACATTAATATTAAAGAAAAATGTAGTATAACAAGCCACCCTTTGTCACTGGATCTGTGAGAAAAACAATACTTGAAGTTATATCCACAAAGCAAAAGGTACTTGATCCCCCGTCACAGTGTAGACATTTCAAGATCATTTATGGAAATGTGAGATGTAGTATCACTATAGCTTCTGTACCATTCATCTAAAACCAGCGTAAACATGGACAAACAGTTACATTTAACATAGTGTTATCAAGTAGTGATCAATGTATCTCATCAATGGTGCTAGTTTAGATTTTTGCCCTGTTATTTCTTACATAGTCTGTGTTGTGTCTACATATTACTGAATTCATGCAGTGGGTGTCATAGCATCAGATTATATTATAATCCTATATAGCATCTTGATGGATTACACTATCCTTTGGCACTCCTATCATTTCTAGCTTCAATATGTTGCTAGATGTGCCCCACCCTTTGGTGTCTGATCCCTTTATGAGTTGCGATAGTTGTAACATAAGCTCTTTTAATCGTCGGAAATAGTCAGTTTCGTGACCGCCAACAAGCTCAGGCTCAGGGGGCGAGCCAAACACCAAGTCCACCGGCGTGCGCATCTCTCTTCCGAACATCAGCCCCGCCGTGTGCATTGACTCGATTCCTGAGCGGCCGTCCTATACGCCCACAAGACCAGAGGCAAATGTTGATCCCAGTCTCTCTGGTGTTGACTAGTGAGGATTGCAAGTTGGGCGGCCAGGGTGCGGTTAAACCGTTCGACCAGTCCATCGCTTTGAGGGTGAAGGGGAGTGGTTCGGGTCTTCTTCACCCCCAGCCGCTGACACACCTCTCGAAGTTCCGCCCTTGATCGCTGTGCAGTTCATTCGGCACCCCGAATCGAGTGAACATTTCATCCAGCAATTTTTGAGCGGCTGTGGAGGCACGTTGATCTGGAATGGCATATGCCTCCGGCCATTTAGTAAAGTAGTCCATCGCCACCAAAACAAAATGATTTCCGGCCTCGGTGATAGGGAAAGGACCCAGTACATCTACCCCAATCCTCTCCATGGGAGCCCCGACAAGATACTGTTGTAGTGGCGCGTGAGAGTTGCCCAGGTCCTTTCTGCGCAGTACAAACGCGTCACAGCAGTGGGCGTGCATCTCCGCATCTTGTCGACATCCAGGCCAATAGAATCGCTGCCGCAGCCGACACACTGTCTTTGCATTTCCAAAGTGCCCAGATCCAGCTGCTCCATGAACCCAACGGAGGACCGTTGTACGTAAAGCCTGGGGAACCAGAAGTTGCAAACGGTCAGTTGCCCCATGGCGCCTGCCATCTTCTGTAGATCACACCATCGTGCAACTCCAGGCTGCCCCACTGCGAATGTAACAACTTGAGTTCCGGCCCCTGGGAAGACACGGTTTGCCAATCGGGGCATTCCTGGGTCTCCAGCCAACCCCTTACCTTCTCTAGCACTTGGTCGCTTGCCTGTAGTTGCCGTAACTGATCGATGGTGAATGGTTCCCCTGCTCCATCAGTGTCCTCTACCCCGGCTGCTGCTGATGATGGTCCCATACCCCTTTCTTCTTGCCGACGACAATATCGACAGTCGTTGAGTATGCATGGTCGCCTGGAGAGGACATCGGCATTTGCATGCTGCCGTCCTGGTCGGTGTTGCACCTCGAAATCATACTCCTGAAGTATCTCTATCCACCTTGCCACCTGGCCCTCAGGTTGCCGGAAATTTAACAGCCATGTAAGGCTAGCATGTGTCGTACTGCCAGGATCACTGCCAATAGCTCCCGCCGGGTAACGCAGTAATTTTTCTCCGGTCGACTGAGGCTGCAGCTATAGTAGGCCACCACTCTCTCGGTCTCCCCTTCTGGGAGAGTACTGCGCCAACCCCCACATTACTAGCGTCAGTGTCCAAAATAAAGGGTTGGTTGGGGTCAGGGTAAGCCAGGACAGGTGCACTGGTGAGAGCAGCCTTAGTTGTTGGAAAGCGGCGCGCAGTCCTCCGTCCACCCAAACTGTTGGCCCTTACTGTCCAGCTGGTGCAAGGGGCTAGCAATGGTTGCAAAGTTTTCACGAATCTCCGGTAGTATGAGGCTAAGCCCAGAAAGCTCCGCACCTCGGTGATGTTGGTTGGTGGGGGCCAGTTGCTCACGGCAGTCACCTTTGCTGGGTCGGTAGCCACTCCACTCGCTAACCACATGTCCCAGTCTGTCGGGAGAGGAGGTTACATTTCATAGGGTTCAACCGCAACCCGGCGCCACTGAATGGCTGTCAGGACTTCCCTTAAATTGTGGACAGCCTGATCAAAGTCTCTGGCATGGATTAACAGATCGTCCAGATAGACCACACATCGGGTTCGGGGAATGTCTTTAGACCCGCTCCATCAGTCTTTCAAAGGTGGCCGGTACGTTACACAGTCCAAACGGCATCACCTTGAATTGCCACAGCCCTTGTCCGATGGTGAATGCGGTTTTGTGTCGGTCCTCTGATGCCAGTTCCACTTGCCAATACCCACTCGCCAAGTCCAAGGTGCTGAACCAACAGGATCCAGCCACATAATCCAATGCATCATCGATGCGTGGCAGTGGGTATGAGTCTTTTCGAGTGACTTCGTTTAACCTCCGAAAGTCCACACAGGGGCGCCAACCCCCGTTTTCTTCCGTACCATGACCATTGGTGCAGCCCAGGGGCTGTCCAAGGCTCAATAACGTCGTTGGCTGCCATCTCACAAATCATTTCCTCGGCAGCTTGACGCTTCGCAAGAGGCAAACGAATGGGAGCGGCATGGCCAGTGTCTATGTGGTGTTTCACTAAATTCGTTCTAGTACAGTCCTCCTCTCGAGCCGCAAAAATGTCCACAAAGTCTCTCAAAAGTTGTTGAAGTTGCTCCTGCTGTGATGCGTTCAGATGTTCCCCACTTCGACGGCCCAATTCCTCTACAGCGGCAACTGTCTCAGCTGATGGGTGGTCGCGTGAGGAAAACCGTTGGGACGCACTGGTCTGAGCTGCAACACTCTCCTGGGGGTCCTCTTGAGTCTCTGCATCTTCCGAACAACGGTCGGGAGCCGGTGAGCCGTGGTATCCAGGCAAATCCAAGCCAGCAGTCCTTCCAGGATGGTTCCAGCCCGATTGGAGCGACACAGTCTCATTACCTAGGCAGAGGACGGCCCTAGACACATCAACACATGCTCCCCAGTGGGCCAACAAGTCCAACCCAATAATGCACTGATCTTTAATGTCCGCAAGCCAGAATTCGTGGTTGGTCTGGCTCGTCCCTACCAACACAGATAACAGTTTCTTTCCGGGCATTACTGTCCGTTCACCCGTAACAGTGCGTAGTTCGCTATTTCTGGGGGTCCAGCCCTCTGGAAGAAGACTAGCTGTTTCTGGCAACACTCCTTTTCTTAGCAAACAAATAGTGGACCCCGTGTCCACTAAAGCACTGCATGGCCGTCCATCGATAGTGCAGTCTAGGTATAGTCCAGTGGAAAATCCACAGCGCCCAACTTTGAAGCAGTCTTTGTTGAGGGTGCTGAAAAGCGGAGCGAGGGTCCCTCACGGCCTCACCCGATGTCGCTTTCCCTGCGGTGATGCTGTACGAGGCAACGGACTTGGGGCAGGGCAATCCCTGGCAAAGTGCCCTGGTTCTCCGCGATCGAAAACAGCAGTCCACTCGTTGTCTCTGTCGGGGGGTTGATGTTGATTGGGCGCGGCTGACCTCCACTACCTCAGACAGGTCCCCTTCCGCCCTTCGTTCAACTGCTCTTGTTAGTCGACTGGCGCATGTTCGCCTTGTCGGTGACTCAGCCTGTAGTACTCTTCAACCCGCTCAGCCTCTTTTAGTGCCTCGCTCAAATCTCGGGGTGACGATAGACAGACATGCTGGCGAAGACGTTCTGGTGTGAGGCCCGCAGGAAAGCATGAAGACTGAGTTCTTCCTCACTGCTGTCGAGAAAGTAGGGTAACCTTTTCGTGTATATACCCTGACGTCAGCGGCAAAGGCTCCTACACTCTCACCTTCATGCCGACGTCGGCTAGTCAGCTTTTCTCTGCTGCATTCTGCTGAAGTTCTTTGTCCAAAGCGACGGGTGAGAGCAGCGGTGAGAGCCTGAAGATCACGACACTCTTCGATGACAGATCAATGAGTACCTGAAGTGCGGGACCCTCCAAGGCAAGGGCCAAGTGTGTCGCGCTTCCTCGCAGTTCCACTCATTGTGTATCGCGCCAGATCTACTTGTGCGAGGTATGGTTCTAAAGGAGTCAATCCGCTGTATCAGCGGCAGCTTAGCAGGTGACCGTGAGAAGCGGACCGTCCGACTGGTAACCTGGGGTATCGCTGGCAGCCGACGGCCCCTCTGGCCGTGCTCAAAGATCGCAACACTGTCCGGGGAATACTGGTACCATCAGGCCGGTCTGCCGCTTTCTCCGCACAGCTCCGCTGATCAGGCGCTCTAACGTAACGCTGTTCTCTAAGATGGCACGCTCTAATTCTTCAAGACTCTGTTCCATAACGGTGTCTTCTAAACAGCCTGGTCTCCCACTTCTGACACCAATGTAGCGACCCGTGGTCGAGTCTTGAAGTTTTTAAAGCCGATCTCTGCCGTGCACCTCTCCCAAGCTGTCGGCTAACGGAGTGCCAGCGTATATGCAGCTGTACCCAACTCTTTAAGTAGCGAGCACTCGTGTCCCATACACCGCACGACACGAGTGTCTCGGCAGCACGCAGCTGTACCCAGCTTCTTAAGTAACGAGCACTCGTGTCCCATACACCGCACGACTCCGAGTGTCTCGGCATTAATTGCTTAGATGAAATCTTAGCAATGAATACAGCTCTGTCCTGTTGTATCTCTTTATTCACAGATAGCCAGAAAACAAAGCTCGACATTATTGCACGGCCATGGTCAAGGTCATGCGAAGACACATTTCACATAACCGGTACTTTTTACAAAATAAATAACCCCGGACGGCGATGACCCAAACCCACCCAACTAATTGAACACAAACACAACATTATTTACAAGTTAAGAAATTAATAAATACAACAGGAAAAACATTAACAAAATCAGTGAACGTACAACCTTCCCACATGCATCACCGCAGCTGACTGCGGTCACTGCAATATTGATAATTATCTTTTTTGTCGTATGAGAAACTGCCTCATTTTTTAACTTCACACTTATCCAATTAATCCCTTCTTAAAATAAAGTTTGACCAGTACTTACCAGAAGGTACTAAGGCATGTTTCTCATTGTAAGTTTTAACCCCAAATGTATTTATTCTTTTTCCACTTTGTTGTTAGAGCTCTTTTGCATTTTAGCGCTTTACAATTTCTTTTTAAACATTAGCTTATAACGTAGGTTCGTTATTTAAGCTATATTTAAAAGGCAATTCAATAATTTCTGTGTGTTTAAACACACGGCAATTTCTTAAAAGTACCAAAATAGGTAGGGTTTTGCCAAAACCTTTAACCTTTAACCTTACCCTTGTAGGAGAATGATAGGAACAGCTGGCGGCTTTCAGACTGCTTTTAACATGTGGACGAACCGTGTATTTTTGCATCGGGCTGCTAGGATGCCATTAAAGATTTCTACAAATTATTTTAGCGATCGTGATCGAGACATTATGGATTCTATCGTTGTTGATTTTATTTTCATCTTTAAGTTTTTCAGCTCCACTGGATTATTACGCAAACGGCAAGGTAAGTGCATTGCCTGCATGTCTGTCTACCTGCCGCAACTAAATACAATAATGCTGTTCTTTATAGCTTTTCAATATTGTTTTCTAATGGCTAACGATGTAATTTATTTAAATAACAGTGTCCCCATCACAGCATGTAGTTTTCAGGCAGGTTTTGGACTGTACTGAAGTGCATTACTTTGTGCTGCCTGTTTTAAGCTTAGTTCACTCCGGTAATCAATTATCCCTCTTAAAACAAGTAATCTCAGAGACGCGTGTTTTCTCGTGCTTATTTCTTTACTTCACTCGCGCATCTCGATGATGTCACACACTCAAATTACAATTCAACCAAATATGGTCTGTCACATCCTGCTGACCATATATAACATATTGTAACATCTTTCCTTTTTTTTTTATATTGTATACAAGAAACATCATAACATTACAACTTGTGCATCACAACATAACAGTGTATACTCAAAATTATACTTCAGTGTCTTAAGATCAGTCAAACATATTTAAAAAAAATCTCTCAAGTGTGTTGGTCTCTTGACTATTCTGCCACTTCTAGTTATCACAACACTGTTGCTGGTGTCTGAATGGTTTGTGCGTGTTATGCAAGACTCTGGTACTGCCTTTGAATGTCCGTCATTTGGATGATTAGTCTGCTCCTGCTTGACAGTTGTGTTCCGTGTGTCTGCTCTCTGCGGTCCTCCCGGCACAGTCCTGAGATGTTTCCGATTTCTCGCATACAACAGTTCCATTTTCCAACTTGACAGTATATGATTGGTTATTGGTCATTCTTTCCACCTTTGCCGGTGTCCAGTGTGCTCTACTCTTCGTGTCCAGCTGAACTCTTACTTGTTCTCCCTCCTTCAGAGGTCTAAGATCTTTCGCTCCTCTGTCGTAATAGTAGGCTTGTTTGCGTTGGTTGACTTCTACAGCATGCTCTGTGTTCACAACACCTGGCTGCAGGAGGCTGTCCCGTGTCGGCAGTAATGTTTTAGTTCTTCTGCTCATGAGTCTTTGGGCAGGACTGGCATTGAATCCCTGAGATGGAGTGTTCCTATACTCTAGTATAGCCAGGTATGGATCCGCTTTGCTCCTCTTAGCTTTTCCCATGAGCTGTTTGGCCGTCTTAACCGCAGACTCGGCTTTGCCATTGCTTTATGGATATGCAGGAGACGATGTCACATGCCTGAATTCCCAAGCTATGCAAACTGTTTGAATTCCTGAGAGCTGTATTGTGGTCCGTTATCCGAGATTACTGTATCTGGGATCCCGTGTGCAAAATGGGCCTTCAGCTTGTGTATCACTGTGCTTGAGCTCGTATCAGGGAGATAATCAATTTCCCAAAAGTTGGAGAAATAATCAACTGTGATGAGATATGCTGTGTTGTTGAATGAAAATAAATCTGTCCGACTTTTGCCCATGGCCTTATCGGAATGTCATGTGCACATTGTCTCTTTCTGCTGTCGACATCCACAGTTCTGCAAACAGCACACTTCCCTATGTATTCTCTAATAGCAGCACTCATCCCAGGCCAGTATACACAGTCTCTTGCTCTTCGTAAGCAGCTTTCCATGCCTAGATGTGACGCATGAATTCTCTCCATGATCTCTGTTCTCAGCTTAGCTGGTATTAGAGCTCTCTCCTCTAAATATCACTCCATCTTGTTCACTAAGCTCTTCTCTTATGGAAAAGAATTGTCTTACCTCTTCTTTCAGCTGAGTTTTCTCCTCTGGCCATCCCTGAGCTATCACTTGCTGCAACATTTGAAATGTCTCATCCTTAGCAGTTTCTCTCTGTATCTTTTGTAGAATCCCCTCTGATATGGGTAGGTACTGCAACATGTTGATTGTCTCAATTTCTGTCTCTAGTGATCCTTCTGCAGCACATTCTGGTAGGTACGCTCTGCTGAGAGTATCTGCTAGGTGCATCAGTCGACCTGGCACATAGACAACATTAATGTCATATCGTTGCAGTCTCAAAAGCATTCTCTGTAATCTCTTGGGTGCATTAAGCAATGGCTTTCTTATGATGGTTTCCAAGGGTTTGTGGTCTGAATGTACTTCTACTTTCCTGCCATAGGTGTACTGGTGAAATTTCTCCATTCCAAAAGAATTTGCTAGGCATTCTTTTTTAATTTGTGCATATCCTTTTTCTGTGGCTGAAAGGGCTCTGCTGCTATAAGCAACTGGTTGTCCTGCCTGCAAAAGTGCTGCACCCAGGCCTGTCTCAGAGGAGTCACATTGAAGAACCAGGTCATCTTCTGGATTGTAGTACTTCAAAACAGGTGCTGAGGCAATCATTTGTTTCAATTTGTTGAATGCGTCCTCCTGTACATCAGTCCACTCCCAAATCACGTCTTTGTGTGTCAGTTGCCTCAATGTATCACAGCTGTCTGATAAGTGTGCGCAAAATTTGGACAAATAGTTCACCATACCTAATAATCTCTGGAGTCCCTTCACATCTGATGGCCTGGGCATCTCCAATATGGCTCTCACCTTCTCTGGGTCAATCTTTAGTCCTTCGGAAGTCAGTCTGTGTCCAATATATGGCACCTCTTTCTGTCTTAGCTTGAGTTTGTTAAAGTTTAGTTTGATGTTTCTGTCTCTACCACGGTCCAGAAGTAGTCTTAGTTTTGTGTCATGGTCTATCTCAGCTGCCTCATCATTGTCGCCTTCCCCACAATCAAGGATGTCATCTGCTATTATCCGAATTCCTGGAAGCCCCTCCAATGCCTGAGTCAACCTGTGCTGGAACACTTCTGGAGCCGGGCTGATTCCCATGGGCATTCTAATCCATCTATACCTGCCACATGGCGTTGCGAAAGTAGTGAGGTAGCTTGACTCTTCTGAAAGCCTTATGTGCCAGAACCCGTCCTTCACGTCACACACTGTAAAAACTCTCGCTTTGGTCAGATCGGGGAGAACATCATCTATGGTGGGCAAGGGAAAATGTTGATGTCTCAGAGCTTTGTTTAGTGGTCTTGGGTCAATACAAATTCTGAGTTTTCCAGATGATTTCTTCACCACCACCATGCTGCTAATCCAATCCGTGCTCTTTTCCACCTGAGCTATAATGCCTCTCTCTACAAGACTTCCTAGCTCATCTTTTAGATGTTTCATTAGTGCCACAGGAACTCTTCGCTTTGGAAGCCTCACCGATTTCACTGCAGGATCCACCTCTAGGTTATATTCTCCTTCCAAGCATCCATCCCCTTCAAATACATCAGCATACTCCCTATGCATGTCGCTCTAGTCCCATGGTTCCTTTCTCTGCATCTTTCTGTGGTAACAATATCATCAATTGCCATAATATTTTCATGCTGTATCCTTACCAGATCCATTGCTTGCACGGCCTTGTTTCCCAGCAGGGGCACTGATGAGGTTTCCTCTACTACAATAAACTCCAGCCGGTACAGTTTTCTGTTTCTCGGATTTCTTATTTTTATTCTGCATTTTCCGACTGGTTTCAGGGTGCTCTTATTATACATGACCAGAATCTGTTCAGTCTTTTCCATTACTGTGTCAGGGTTTAGCAGCTGAATGGGGATTACATTACAACTGGCTCCGCAATCTAGTTGAAATTTTACTAGTCTTTCTCCTATCAACATGGTTGCAAACAGTTGTTTTTCCTGTTTGTCCTCCCTCATTTGCGAACTAAGGCTTAGGATTTCCTGAAATGGTTCCTCTTCTATTTCTGCTACACTGTGTATTCCTTTTCTCTTAATCTCTTTTGTTTTGCATGTGGCAGCAAAATGGTTCAGTTTGCCACATTTTCTGCATTGCTTTCCATAAGCTGGGCAACTCAGTTTTTTCCACTCATGCTGTTTACCACAGAATTTACACTTAGATGTTGGTGTTTGTTTGGCACCCTGACCTTGTTGGAGTCTCTGTACTGTGTGCACTTCTACAACTTTCTGTCCTTCCATGGTCATCACATTCTCTTTTGACAGTTCTGATGCTCTACAAATCCTTACGCATTTCTCAAGCGCTAGGTCTGACTCTCTTAATAGACGTTCTCTCACTTGTGAGTTCAGTATACCGCACACAATTCGGTCTCTAATCAGTGAATCTTTAGTCGAACCAAAATTGCACGTGTCCGCTAGCACTTTCAAATCAGTAATATACTTGTCAATCATTTCACCTGAGTTCTGATTTCTGGAGAAAAATTTATACCTTTCTACTGTTTCGTTCGGTGCCGGATTGCAGTGGTTTCTAAACGCGGTTAACAGCCATTCCAATTCAGTTCACCGGCAGCGGGCAGCTCCTAGCGTCTTACTCAGTTCCCTCCGGTTTCTCCGATTAGATATTGGAAAACTTTTACCTTCGTCTTGTCATCCATCTGTAAGTGATAAATCAATGTACAGGGAAAACTCCTCTTCCCATGCTTTCCAAGCTTTTGGTATGTTCGTTGCATTCTAGTCAAAATTCGCTGGAGGCTTCAATCCAAAAGCACCCTCTATGCTCGCACTTGTTTCTCTTAATCGCTTTTTTTTTTTTTTTTTCCCGTAGCAATTTACCTCAGTCTTTCACTTTTCTTATTGGTAATTTACTGCTGCCACCATGTTTTAAGCTTAGTTCACTCCGGTAATCAATTATCCCTCTTAAAACAAGGAATCTCAGAGCGTGTTTTCTCGTGCTTATTTCTTTACTTCATTCGCGCATCTCGATGATGTCACACACTCAAATTACAATTCAACCAAATATGGTATGTCACATCCTGCTGACCATATATAACATATTGTAACACTGCCCTACGTGAGTGCCGCTTTCATTTTACTGGACAGCCAGTCTTGTGCTATAAGTTTCAATCTTGTTGTTTTCCATTTATTTTGTCCGGTTTTAGTCCCACTTATGCGTTGAAATTAAAAGTCCAATCTTAAAAGTCCACTCTCGTATAGTAGGTAGCAGAAGCTATCAGATACCCGACAGATGTCGGGTTTTCTTTCCAGCCTCATGCACTGTGCCGATTTTGACAAGACCGCCTCTTGTCTTTTGATGGGATTAATTAATATCCCTATTCCAATTCGGGCCAGGCATGTTAAGGCAGTTTTATTTCTCGGTCAGGAGTCCATGACAGTGCGTGCAAACATCACAAAATATATACCAAATATTTTGACCGAGCCTCCCATTCATCAGTATAAGCATATTTTTAATATATAATATATATATAACATATATATAACATATATAACTATATAAATAATATATAGTTATTAATGTAGCCACAACCGCCAATTTTATTTTGTGTACCAACTGTCCTAGGGATTCCAGAGGGTAATGCCAATTTCTGGATATCGTGGTCTGAAAGAATCACTCGGAGATGGGCAGGTTGTGACATCTGTAATGCACAAAATATTTGTTCTTTCAGTAATAATTATCCTTAATGAAAAGTACGGGTGTAATGATACAGGCAGCTCACAGCACTTATTACTCTTTGGGCATACTCTATGCATAGTTACACAGATTTTTCTATTATATTAAGAGTTAATGTAGTGTTTCTTCAAGCATTGTTCAGGCCTAAAACAGTGCCAGAACAACTTTACAAACTCATTTAGCTTTTTTAATGATATATAGGCTACTAGAATATGAAGGCCAAAGCGCCATTGATTCAGGGATAACTGATCATCTGAACATGGTAGCCTCAGAATGATTCACTTCTAAAACATGCAAGACTATTAACTGTTACCAGTAAATATCACTGTATTTGCGTTGGCAAACAACTCAGTGTATTAAGACACACTTCATTGCAGGCGTTATGTTGAAATGCCAATATCTTACTTCTCAACACTGACATATGTCAATGCTAAAGACAAACAACAATTTAAATAAATGAATTCCCTAGATTTGCATATCCTCATTAGTGTACTAGTGTAGTGTTTTTAGAGTGAGTTGCCCTTTCATGTCTTCATCTGAAAAGTAACATGAATGTCACTGAACACCCCAATAACATCTATGAAACATAAATATAGTGTTTTAGAGTCACAATGCTTTTTCCACCAAGCATATAAGGTATTAATGGGAACATATCTGACAAGTCTCCTAGCTCTAACACTTTCACCATTTGCGTTTTTTCAAGCACATAGCTTCTGAGATGCTCAACAGACCAAGCATGTAAGCATTTCACAATGAAAACAAGAGTGCCCCTTACACCAATGGTTTGTATCAACTCTACAAAATCTGTCAATCCACTTGTTGAACCACTAGCCAAGATCATTCCAATAGCATATTTTGTGCCACTGTAACACACATTGTTTGCTATTTGTACCGCGTGGCTCACCAGGAAATTTAGCTTCTAGCACTTGACGAATATCCTCTCTTAGCACAGTAACATCCACAGTAGACAGTTTTGTTGCCTGTAAGACAGGGTTCAGAACACTGGATTGATACTGCTTATAAGCAACCGTCAACTGATGCTTCATTGACAATGAAAGGCAAATATTTCTGAAGCTGTGAGTATGCCTGACAACACGCTTAAAAACGGTGTTTTGCCTTTCCCAAAAAGGCCCGGCCC
>NW_024383914.1:0-7242 GCF_016835505.1 Polypterus senegalus
TACAACAATGTTAGTATCTAACTACAGGGTTATGGGGGTTTGCTGGAGCCAATCCCAGCCAACACAGAGTGCAAGGCAGGAAACAAACCCGGCAAGGCAGCCCACCACAGGGTGCACACACACACCCACCAAGCATACACTAGGGACAATTTAGGATCGCCAATGCACCTAACCTGCATGTCTTTGGACTGTGGGAGGAAACCAGGTACCGGAAGAAACCCAGCAGACATGCAACCCGGTCTCCTAACTGCAAGCGGCAGCGCTACATTGCTCCACCATGCACGCCCTTGTTGCAAATCTGTACATATAAATTTATGTAATTTTATTTTTGTATATTAACCTTGAAATCATACTCAACCATTGTCTGTTTATTCTATTTCAAGGTTTTTAACTCTTCATTTCAACTTAGAATAATGAAAAGAACATTATTGTTATTATTAAAAGATAATATAAAATAAGTGATAATAAAATATAAGTGAGTAATAAAAATAAACAGACAAATTCAATTGTTGTGATTTAGGTCTAACAGATTAAAAAAGTTGCTTGAGGCCTACAGACTACAAAAAGAGGCCTAAGACTTAAAAACATTAAGAAAGATGAAAAACAACCAAACCACCATCCTAGATAAACCAGACTACTACATTGTAAATTAATGTATTAAAAAAAATATAGAAAATCCATAAGAATTAAAAATCTCAAAGAATTATAAAGTTCAGAATTCAAAATGTACACAATCAAAATTCAAAAATTAATTAAACTTAATATAGCAATGTACCAAAAGAATACTAGAATTCCTCTAAAGATATCTAAACAAAATAAGCAATACATTTTAATACTGAATAAAGATTTAAAATCAGAGGACCCAAAATTAAGGAATACAGGAAAACACTAATGACAAAAACAGAGATAAATAACAAAGGTAGGAAATAGTTAATGGATCAGGAAAAAGCTTGGGTCACATATGTAATATACTCTGAATAGAGCTTTCAAGCAACACCTTTATATATAAGCACATAATTATAGGCAAAATTGCAACAAATACAAAAAAGTAAGTAAATAACAAGGGTGATGGAGAAACTTCAGAAAAATTGAAAAACAAAACGAAAAGTTAAAAAACAAATTTAACAATAGACAAAACAAAACTCTTGCTGCTTATTTGTGTCTAACTAACATTTAACCCTAGTCTGTGTGGTGGGGTGGCTTCCCCATTTATCCGTCACAAACTAAAGCACCTCCCTTCTATCTACTTTCTTCTTTATCTTCCTTCACAATTACCTCTTGGGCTATTCTTCATGCAGAATGACTGCTTGCCCTAAATTACCTTTTGTCTTGACCCCAAATTGAGAAATGACTAAAAAGAATTTTAAAATCTTTTTTCTGGTTTGTTCTAGGTAATCCATAGAGCCACTGCCTAAGTCAGGAACACCCTCTAAAATTCCTGGCTCCACTGTTCATAAACCCTTCTTTTGGCCCAGGGTTCCTGAAACTCTGAGCCTCTTTTCCCACGATAGAGCAAGGCAGCCTGCCTTGCATATAATATGTAGGAGTATCCAAATAGAATTCAATGTCCATCCGGCTGCTACAAAGCAACTTCTGGGACATCTTGCAATATCCTTCTTTCCCTCAAGCACAATTTTCTTTTGATAAGCTAAAAAGCTTGTTCTGAAGAACTATAAATATTAAGTTGAAAAGACCAGGAAATAAAGTTGCTAGGGAAAAGCAAAAAAAAAAAAATAGTCCAAAACAATCACTACAACGCTTAAAACAAAATGTCAGGATGCACAATCAATAAAGTCCATAACATAAATCAAAATTCAAAGACCTCCAGAACCTTTCCTAAATAGCTATAGTAATCAGAAAGTTTCAGTGTTTCTTTCAAACTAGAAACTTTTTCTTCACAATAACAAAACCATCTTAAAGACAAGTCATAACTGCAAAACTGGACATAGTGCTGCTCTTACAAAATTTTTTGTCAATATATAATGTTTATAATCTAATTAAAGTATATACTGTACTTATTTGAATGAATCATTAAATATAACTAAAGGGTAACAAGCTGCAGCTTAACACTAGAATTACCAAAGCCTATGAAAAAACTCATAAACCGCCCACCTTAAATCCTTTCCCACCACTCACATCTATAGTTATCCCATTTTCAAATAAAAGCAAACAGCGTCAGATCTCTTGAGGGGTTATTATGATTATGATTGATAGAGTAAAAGTGAAAAAAACACTAACTTTACATGTACTATAAATTTACACCGCTGTTACAGGCCAAATCAAATGTATGTTTTATTGTAAAATATATTAAAAATAAGAGCAGCTCACTACTCAAAATGGTACATTTCGCGGTACCCACATGGAACCCTCACTATTACAAGTCAGCAGCTCTTACCACTCACTACACTGAAGCTGTCGTATTGCACTTGTACCTTTTGTGAAAGTGTTTATTTGATAATAGGACTTCAGGCTTTACATTATACAGTTCATGTCGACATTTTTGTTACTACTAAAACATGAAACATGTTTCTGTTTTAATGATGTGTTTACATAGATTGTTACGGACATGGAACACACATGAAATCATTTATACAATTCTCAATTATATAATAGCTCACTCTCAGATAATCAAGGCTTGAACTGGGAGAACTTCTTGCCCTTTCTGCGGCAGCCGTGGGGATGGTATAGCAGGCTGCTTGCATTGATCGACACATTTATGAGACAAAAGGCGCTGGCAGAGAGGTGTGAAGGGATATAAGGTGGGCCAGAATTATGAGTTATTGCGTAGGCTTTGGTAATTCTACTGTTAATGGGTTCTGAACAATGTCTGGAAGTTGACAGTGACAAGTCCACTATGACTCCTAAATCCTTCTGATAGGGTGTACATTCAATTTTCAGACCTCCTGCTATGCATTTAAATCTAACATTTTTACATCCTACGTTTAATACCTTACTTTGACTTATATTAAATTTCATCTCCCACAGATCTGCCCAAGCCTGTATATATAAATACTCACAAACCTCCTTAACACTAAATTACCAGAGCCTACAAAAAACTCGTAATTTCCCACCTAATAAACTTCTTAAATCCCTTCACACTCTCTGTCCCCCTTTTTCTTCTAAATGTTCTGATAAAAAAGAAGCTAGGGCAACCGGCTATTCAAACCCCCACCAATTTTTGAACGTGCCCAACTTCTCTCAGCTCATGCCTTGATTGAGTATCTGGGAGTGAAGTGGAGTTTTAAAATGGAAATAATACTTGTTATTTGGAACACACGCATTTCATGTCGTTCCGTTTTTCAGTAATCTGTGTAAACACATTGTTAAAACAGAAACGTTTTTTTTATTCTAGTAGTAGATGACAAAATGTAGCATAAACTATATGATGTATGAAGCCTGAGTCCAAATAGCAAAGAAAAAACATTTTCATAAAGGTTCAAATATAACACAACAATTGCGCTTTGTTCAAAAATAACTGCAGAAACAAAAACGTCATGCGACTGACAGCAGTTTATTATAACTGCTTCCGTGGTACAATGGGGTCAGTTCTAACGCCTTGGAATCAAAGGTCAGATCGACCTGCACTACTCCGTTTGAGAAGTAAACTGCTCTTAGTCTTACTATTTTAGAATAAAAGTATACATTTGATTTCAGTCTGTAACAGCGCAATTTATGATCCTTGTAAAGGTTAGCTTTTTTAATTCACTTTTCATTCTCTCAGTGCGTTCAGAATCAATCCATACAGCCCCATATGACCGACTGAAAGAATGGTAAAGACAGTAACTTTGGCTATGCAATCATCAGACACTCTCCATCTACCCGTTGTTTGTTATACTTTTACATCAACTTATGTTCTTGTGTTTGAGCGTGCTCAAACGGGCATGCTCAAAAATACACGTGTAATGCCACAAAGTGCATGCAGACACTTCATTTCGCAAACAAAACAAGTGCACTTTTGTTCAAGACTACCTGTATAACGAAGAAAAAAAGAAAGCGTTACAGTAGGCGATTGATCGACAGCTTGCATGGTGCAATGCTAATGCTGATTTTCATTCCGTGCTATATAAAAGCATGACATTCAAATATTAACAGTTCCCACACCCAAGGACCGGGCCTTCCTACATTCACGACACGTGTACTTGTTGCCTGCACACAACTCTCTGTGCATGGTTCCTATTACACTGAATGAGCACCTGACACTGTACTTTCTTCCCTGGGGAAGGTCCCACATCAGAGAATTTCCAGTTCCTGCATAAATTCACACCTCTGCGCTGTTCGTTTCAAATAATATTGCATTAGTGCGATGATATTTTCACATGCATTGTCTCTTTCTTTCAGGTGTGTATAGAAACCACAGCATAGAGAAAGTGTGTACATTGCTTCTACAGGAAAAGGCGATGGAAAAAGTGCACTTTTGTTATCTTTACACCAATATATGTTCCTGTGTTTGACGACACGGGCAGATGGGGAGTGTCTGATTATTGCATATAGTGCCGAGTTACTGCTCTTACTATTCTCTCCTCTGAATGTCCTGTACAAAGAAACAGCATACAGTAACATGCGGGACTGGCAGGAACACTCAATAAAACTGAATAAAAAGAAATCAAGTAGCGGTGAGATACGAAGAAGGCAGCTTCGCCAGCGCTTGTGTGTCAGAACCCGGTTGGGGGCATTAGTATGCATCGTGGTACACTGCAGACTATAGCGCGTCTTTAGTGAAAACAGCCGTGTCATATGGGGCTGTATGGATTGATTCTGAACGGACTGAGAGAATGAAAAGTGAATTACCTTTAGCAGAATCATAAATTGCACTGGCTGTTACAGACTGAAATCAAATGTATACTTTATTCTAAAATAGTAAGACTAAGAGCAGTTTATTCTCAAAACAGTAGTGCAGAGACAACTCGACCTTTTGTTTCCCAAGGCGAAACTGATCCATGCACCAGAGGCAGTATAATAAACTGCTGTCAATAGTCGCATGTTAAAGCGGCTTTTGTTTCTGCAGTTATTTTGAATAAGCGCATTGTGTGTTATATTGAACTTTAAGAAAATGTTTTTTCTATTTGGACTTAGGCTTCATACATCATATAGTTTATGCTACATTTTGTCATACTACTAGAATATAAAAATGTTTCTGTTTTAACAATGTGTTTACACAGATTACTGTAGAAACGGAACAGACATGAAATGCGTGTGTTTCAAATAACGATCTATTATTTCCACTCAAACTTACTTTACTCCCAGATATCAATCAGGCATGAGCTGAGAGAAGTTCGTGCACTTTCAAATTGGTGGGATGGAATAGCTGGCTGCTCTAGCTTCTATTTATCAGCACATTTAGAAGACAAGGACGCTGGTGGAGAGGTGTGAAGGATTTAAGAAGCAATTTAAGGTGGGACGGAATTCGAGTTTTGTAGGCTCTGGTAATTCTAGTGTTAAGCACTCGAGATAAATATTGTTTGGTCCTGGTAATTTAGTATCCTGTATCCTTAGTATGTGAAGACTTCAGAAAAATGCAAGTTTAGAGCATGTGTTATTTATTTCACTGTCTATATATTTTGATTCCCCTTACTATTCCTGATGCTTTCATCTCCTCCTTGACTGTTTTATTACTAAAATACTGAAATGAACTCTTTGTGTTATTTTCACCTTATTATATGTTATTTTTCTCTCTAACTGTCTTTTAGATTACATCATATCTTTCTTAATTGTTGCCCTCCTGCTTTCTGTTAATGCAGCTGTTTTTCTTTCCATTGCAGTTACTTTTTTAACTCCTCATTAACCCACTGCAGAGTTGTTTTTTTCTTTAATTGCCTATTTATTCCAGATTTTTTGATGTACCTGTCCTACATTATATATAAAATGTTCTTAAATTTTTCACTACTCCTTGACTGTTTCTGCACTTGAAGGTTTTCCCAGTTTATCCCTTGTAGACTTTGCCATATCTGTTCAAAATTTTCTGCCAAAGTTAAACTTAACAGTTTTAGTCTTAGCTTCCACACTAACAATGTACTGAGAATTGTATTATATTATGGTCACTTGACCATAGTGGTTCAACCACCTCCGCACTCTGAATTCTATCCTAGTTATTGCAAAATACTAGATCTACACAGGCTTTCCCTCAAATTGGTGCTTTAACATACTGTGCTAAAAAGTCACTATGTCTAAAATGTCCTGCTTTTGTATTCCACTTTTGCAAAGTTAGTCAAGGTAATATTCATGTAGTTTCACATGACTATAATGACCCCACCTCCAGTAAATTTGACTTTTACTATTATTAAAAGTGTGTATTAAAATTGCTGTCTGCATTTCTTCTGGACACTCTAAAATAAGGCCTCTTTATCTATTGCACTCTCTGGACAAATCCAGATGTCCTCACTAAGATGTGCTATCGTCCAATTGAAAAAACATTCATTTGAATTCAGTTTTGTATAAACAAAAGCCTTTTCTGTTCTGTCTGTCCTTCCTAAAAATACGCCTCATATAGTTACATTCATCCCAGCTTTTTATTTAGAGGTTTCTGCTATTGTTATAATATCATACTTATGCTTAGCTGCATACAACTCCAATTGACTTGTTTAATTGTTGATATTTCTAGCATTAAGGCAAGCTATTTTTAATTTGTTACTACTTATTTAATTTTGCATTTAAACTTTGAGTATTAATTATCATTCCTCACAACACAAAACTCTCAGCACTGCCACTTCCAATCACAAGGATGATGTCAGCTCATCATGTGTCTCAGAACTCCAATTTCTGAATGTCTCAGTCTCATACATGAATATGCTCAGGCCCTATTCAGGGAATGTTTCTTTATACCAGGCCCCTTAAATGTTTACACATCTCAAATATGTGTGATAGTTGGCACTTCTTGGAAGCATCACTGTATTGCAGTTTGGAGTCTTTTCATCTGTCTCCTGACATTTATATGTAGAAGCAGTAAATGGTATCAGACCCTCATTAATCATAAGTACTAACTTTTTCCCAAAAATGAAGAGAAGGTTATGTAAACAGTCAATTAATTTGCATTTGAATTTGTCTGCATTAGAAGGTATTTAATTTTCTTTCTGCTCAGCATAATTCAGTAAATAAATTATTTATAAATATACAGTATATATATATAAAATGAAATATAAAGCCATGTAAATGAAATGTACTGTATTATTATTTCACAATTGTTTTGTGTTCTAAAACAGAAATCTAAACATTTAATGTTTTCTGTGTACCTGAAAATGTATATTA
>NW_024383915.1:0-22522 GCF_016835505.1 Polypterus senegalus
TTAGACCTTTTTATAGCTTATCAAAGCACTTGCAATTTGTACTATATGCGCATACTAAATACATATGCAGTAGATATTGTAACATTTTACTTACTAAATTCAAACATTTTACTCGTGATACTTTTAACATTAATATGAATATAGTTTAATATATTTTTGTTTAGTGAATTGTACAGTTTGCCAAACTGCAGAGTTCTAAGGTATTTTATGCACATTACTTAATTTATAATTTTGTAGAAATGGAAAATTTTTAATTAAAACAATTTTGAGATCAATGGAGTTGGGCATTAGAACGAGACCTAGCCATTCCAATATTTTCATTGGCTGGGTGGAACAGCGTAAACTTAACTTTGTACTGGACCTGTACAAAATATATATTGATAATTGTGTTGCTTCTGGCTCTTGCTGCAGAAGCTAGCTGCTGGAATTCAATAATGATTTTACTAATTTCCATCCATCTCTCAGGTTTACAGTCGATTTTTCCACCACAACTATGCCATTATTAGGTATCAGTCTTTCTATTGGCTTTCCCAAACTTACAACCTCTGTCTATTACAAGTCATCTGACCCACACAGTTACTTTCTCTATAGTTCCTTTCGTCTCTGGCATACTAAAAACTCTGTATAATCTTTTACAGTTCTTTAAACTCTGCCACTTCATTAGTGGTGAGGTTGACTTCTGTAATCAAGCACTCGTAATGAGGAGTTTCTTCATTGAGAGAGGATAGCCCCCTCAAATTGTAGACTGGGACCTCAATCAACCCAGGGGTAGATCTAGACCTTATAACATCTACTCTAAGAGGAACCGCACTAATAAAACCTCCATCCCACTGATTACATTGATTGTCCAGGTCCACCTTAAGACTATCTCTCTACAGGTCATCTAACCCTACCTTGATCTCCTTGCATTGATCATCTAACCTATACAAACTTCTCATCCTCAGATCATTTCACAGAAGAGAGCCATACCTAAATTCAGTATTAAACAATTTGCCTTTTGCCAATTTAAAAATTTTATTTATTGTATTTAAATCTTTCTTTCTTTCTTTCTTAGTGCTTCAAAGACATTTATCATAGGACTCGCGAAGCTAATCTCATTTCAGCCTGGGATCATACATCTCTCTCAGGTATTACTGACAAACTAACCTATGAATCTCCCTGCTTATCTTCTCTAATGACAGCTTTTTCTTACCTAATGTCACCTTTTCTTCTTTCATCTGCCCTAGCTTTGTTCCCTACTGTATAGACTGTATAGTTAAAACGTTGTGTTTTCTTTTCAGTGTTGAAATGATATTTAACCTTTTTATCTTGGCAGATGCTTGCTACTGCAAACCAAAGCTAGTGTTTTGAAGTGTAAAAGTGTCCACGAAAGCCACTTTAACCTCTAGGTTTCTTTTTATATTGGTGGACAAGTTCATAGTGGAACTTGTCTTTTCATTGCAAGATGTGTCTTCTCATAAAACACTGTCATTCCTCCATTTTTTAAATCAGGTGTGTTTCAAATTCAGTGATCTGACTTTGTTGGAGTTTGTCATTTATGTTGGTTCAGGTGCAAAACATACTTACTCTGAATTGTGCAGTGTGACAGATAGGGGACGCCTCGCCCTTTGAACCCTGTCCACGACTCCAAACACCAGGCAAAAGTCCACAACTGACTTTATTAAATTGCCACAGTGTACAAAGCACCCTGTCCTCCACTATACTTATACAATCCATAATAACAATAATACAAACAATCCTCCAACTCCCAGGACGTTGCCACCCTTCCACCCAGCTCAGCTCGCCGCCTGGGAGCTCCCATAGTCCTTTATATATCCTGACCCAGAAGTGTTCCAATCCCAGTCCATGTGACTCTCAGTCACTTCGGGTCAGGTCAAGTCCTTTCTTCACTGCGAAGCCTGTCGCTTCTTTGGCGAACTTCCGGGTCAAGGGCACAAATAAGTCTTTGGTCCTCCCTGCAGCTATCGTCTTGCGGCCCTGTGGTATCCAGCAGGGTCTTGTATAAAACTACATAGTCCATGACTCCCTGCTGGTCTTCAGGGCACCTCCATACTGCAGGAGGGCTCCATATGGCGGCCTGGGGTATTGGCTGGGAGGACAAGCTGGCCACATCTCACAGACAGTCACTTTAGGGGTGCTGACGACAAAGCTTAAGGATAAAAATATTTATCTGGACCCTGCTAAGGCATTTTGAAACAGAGGACATGTCCTTTATTGCATTAATGTATTTGTGTAGTCCTTTTAAAGTTATTTGGTAAGTCTCAACAGGAAAGCAGCTTGTGAAGTGCAGCCCTCAAAATGCAGCTCTCCATTCTGGTGTATTCCTTTTAAGGGAAGCATCCAGGGGCAGCAGTGGGCCTTGGTCCTGTAAAGGTGTTCTTGCTTGCTCTGTTTTGAAGCTAAGGTCATCAGCTCAATTTGATTTGTATGTTTCAGATATGAGAGATTAGCTGATGTTATGTTGTGTACATGTAAATCAAGGA
The DNA here is from genome assembly GCF_016835505.1 of Polypterus senegalus. Lineage (NCBI taxonomy): Eukaryota > Metazoa > Chordata > Cladistia > Polypteriformes > Polypteridae > Polypterus > Polypterus senegalus. The sequence goes on from NW_024383915.1 coordinate 2,484, forward strand.
AAATAAGTTAGGCATTTCCAGCAATAGCTTGTCCACCAAAAAAAAAAAGAATCTTAAAGGTTAAAGTGCCTTTAGTGAATACTTTATACGGTAAGAAAAAGATTGATAGACACTATTTTGAAAAGTGTTAAACACTTGATAAACGAAGAGATAAATAATGAAATGTAAATATCAATACAATATAACATCCTGTATGCAGTGAACAAATAAAACAACTACAAATATAGAGTTGCTCAGAAGACCCAATTATGGGGGTGTAAACTTGAGTCAAAGGGTAAGAATGTCAGTTTAAGTTAAATATCATTTTGAGCAGATTGATTGCCATTTAAATGAGTGTTTGGGAGTCAACAGATCTAATAATTTTACAGAGATCATTCCAAAGTCCAGGTTTAGAAAACTGTTTTCAATAGTATTCAATGAGCACAGGTTAGTTAGGAACATAACAAGATTGCCAGCATGTGAGCTAAATAAGAAGGAATCAAAACTGACACTAAAGTGCTTAACAGAACTCAATGGTGTCACAGTGTTATCATACTGGGGTAAAAGAAAGAGGGGTTATTTTTAACCTTGGCTGATGTGCCACTAAGCACAAGCATGTCGTTATGCTTGTGTGTTTAGCATCATTAATTGTGAGTTGTGGTCAACATTGTAACTCAACAGACTCACACATCAAATGCTGTTAAATTATTAATGTGTTTTCATTTTTATTATTGACCTTATGTAACTTATATCTAAAAGTTGACTTTTTCTTTGCTTTTCTGTTATTTGCTTGTTGTTGTCAACTGCAAATAAAACCAGCTGTTGTGAGTGTTCTTAGTTTTTTGTGTTTCTGATGCCACAAAAGCTCATGCTACACAATGCTGGAAATGCAGGCAGAAAATCTATATTGTCATTCTGAAAAACTATAACTGTAACTTATTATTTTTGATATGAGTGTTTTTCCCATTCATTTAATCTGCAAATTTAAATGTTCTCTAAAGTTATGAGAAGCAGTGACTTTCTGTACTGCTCTACTCTCAACTCAACAAGTTGGCATCATTTATTTATTTATTTATTTTTTTCTTGGTGAGTCAGTCAAGAGGCATTGCTGAGTTACTTATACTATAAATAACAAAGAGTCAAAAATGTTTAATGGGAAGCACTAGCTGAGATATTGACAAAATGTGTTTCATTTCCTACATCTCTTTCTCAAGTAAGCTACTTTGGCAGAATTTTTCTCAGTTGTTACCAAAACTGTAAAATATTTTGCTTGAGTGTCAAGTTTCTGGCTTTGCCTGACATCAGCTTTTTATGCTGATAATGAGTTTTAACTTGGGATATTCCTAATAATTTTTATCCTACAGTTGAAGTGTTTGTTCATGAGAATATTTTAGGAAGAGGGTGCATCTTCTTCTTTTTGCCAGTATAGATATGACACCTTACTCATTGACTTTAAAGCACTGGACAAGTCATGTTTTCAAAGCAGAAGATGGCCAGTGCAAATAAGGTGTAAATGGGAAGTTGTACACATCATATCAATTTATTTTTTGACCTTGTTATATATGATTTTTTCTTCTTATTCTACAGTTAAAGAACACTCAAGATTTTGTACGTACATTTTAACCGAAGTAATAACTTACTTTTTACAAGCCTAGTAAAATCTCTGTATATGGGTTAATCCTGGATTGATAAATGTAAAGAGTGTGCTCTGCTGACAGTGCTTCTATGCTTTTTGTCAGCTTCATGTAATTTAAAAAAATACCTACACATTATTTATTTATTTTTATATTCTTTTAGTATAAATTATTTATGTAATAATGTGTTTAATTTATATTCCTGTCTGATATAGAGAGTCACTATGCATGGAAGTATAAATAGCTTATAAACAATTTAAATGATCTCCTTCAATATAGCCTGAAAGCAAGCAAATTTGCAGTATAGTATACAAAATGCTTAGACACTAAGGCAGGAAGCTAGAAGGCTGTGTAGTATAAGAGGTAAGTAATGGTTCATACTCTATGCACTAAAATCTGAACCTCTGCAAAAATAATTTGGACATTATTCTACAATAGGTGTAAGTAAATTTCACAAATACTGTACTGGGTTCTTACCTTGAGCTGGGTTAACTTTGCATTTCCTCCTTATATTCATATTAGTTTCCCTTCAGGCACTTTACTTTCCTCCCATTTTCCAAACTTAGCTTATTATGTTAATTAATGACTATAAATTGCCTGTTTATAAGAAAGTGTACGTGTGAAATTGTTGGCTTCTGCTGGGATAAATTCTGCTTACTATGAACCCTTAATAAAGAGGTTTAGAAATAAATGAATAAGTAAATTTAATAATGCTTTGTGACAGACTAACCCAACATAGAACTAGTTTCTACCTTGCATCTGATGCTGTTGGGTTTGAAATAGTAGACTCAGAAAATTGTATATATGGATAATGTAGATAACTATAAAAAAGTATAACCTCGTGATCAATCTGGGTATTTTGGCCTCAGAAAACAAAAAATAAAAAAGATACATTCATGGTCATCATGGCAGTGCAGCAGAGATGTGCCAAAGGAGTTTCTATAGTGGCTAAAGCACCTGCCCCTTTGTCATCACTGGCCCAAGTGCCCTTTTTTCTGATTAGTAACTAATTGATTATTGCTGCCTGGTGGCTGGCCTGCACCCATGGGGCTCGGGGTGGACACAACCCAAAGAGGCAACGGGTCCCCTTCTCATGGGCTCACCACCATGGAGGGGCCAAAGAGGTCGGGCAGTGTGACTTGGGTGGTGGCTGACGGCAGGACCTTCACGGTCCGATCCTCGGCTACAAAAGCTGGCTCTTGGGACGGAATGTCACCTCTCTGAAGGGGAAGGAGCCTGAGCTAGTGCGCAAGGTCGAGAGGTTCCGGCTAGATATAGTCGGGCTCACCTCAATGCACAGCTTGAGACTCTGGAACCAATCTCCTTGACAGGGCTGGACTCTACACTCTGGAGTTGCCACCAGTGAGAGGCGCCTGACCGGGTGTGGGCATACTTATTGCCCCCAACCTGGAGCCTGTACATTGGGGCTTACCCCAGTAGACGAGAGGTAGCCTCCTCCGCCGGGTGGAGGGACGGTCTTGACTGTTGTTTGTGCATTTGTGCTGAACAGCAGTTTGAGTACCCACCTTTTGGAGTCCCTGGAGGGGTGCTAGAAGGCATACCTTCTGGGACTCCTCGATTGCTGGGAGCCCAGTGCTCACGTGGGCAATGACAGTGAGACCTGAAGGCGGATTGGGAGGAGTGGCCAACCCGATCTGAACCCGAGCGATGTTTTGTTATTTTGTTATTGGACTTGTGGTCACGCCGTAGATGCGCACATGTCTTGGACACTCGGGTGAAGAGAGGGGCGGAGCGTCAACTGGTCACCACGTGGTGTTGAGTTGGCATAGTGAGGGAGGATGCCGGTTAGGCCTGGTAGGCCCATACGTGTTGTGAGGGTCTGCTGGGACCGTCTGGCAGAGTCCCTGTCAGAAGTAGCTTCAACTCCCACCTCCAGGAGAACTTCGACCACGTCCCAAGGGATGTGGGGGACATTGAGTCCGAATGGGCCATGTTCTGTGAATCTATTGTTGAGGCGGCTGACCGGAGCTGTGCTCAAGGTGGTCGAGTGCCTGTTGTGCAGCAGTCCCTGAACCGCTGGTGGACACGTCGGTGAGGGATGCCTTAAGCTGAAGAAGGAGTCCTACTGGACCCTTCTGTCCGTGGGACTCTGGAGGCACATAGGTACCGACAGGCCAAGTGGAATTGGCTCGGTGGTTACTGAGGCAAAACTCAGGCATGGGAGAAGTTTGGGGGGGCCATGAAGAACGACTGGACTTCTTGAGGAGATTCTGGTCCACTGTCTCAGGAGATGGGAAGCAATGCAGTGTCAACACTGTATATGGTGAGGATGGTGAGCTGCTGACCTAGATTCAGATGTTGTGGGTCAGTGGGGGAGTACTCAAAGACCTCCTCAATCACACTAAAAATGCCTTCCAATGAGGAAGTAGAGCCTGGGGACACTGAGGTGGGCTCCTCAAGGTGGTCAAAACTCCTGGGTGGCTGGGCCCGGGGTGGATGAGATACGCCTGAGTTCCTCAAGGCTCTGGATGTTGTAGGACTGTCTGCTGACACGCCTCTGCAACATTGCATGGACATCGGGACAGTGCCTCTGGATTGGCAGACGGTGGTGGTCCCTCTTAAAAAGGGGGACCGGAGGGTGTGTTCCAACTACAGAGGAATCACACCTCAGCCTCCTGGAAAGTCTATTCGGGGTTCTGAGAGGAGGGTAGTCGAACCTCGGATTCAGGAGGAATAGTGTGGTTTTCGCCCTGGTCGCGAACATTGGACCAGCTTTACACCCTTAACAGAATCCTGGAGGGTGCATGGGAGTTTGCCCAACCAGTCTACATGTGTTTTGTGGACTTGGAAAAGGTGTTCAACCGGAAAATCCTGTGGGGTGCTCCGGGAGTATAGGTACCGGACCCCTGATAAGAGCTGTTCGTCCCTGTACAACCGGTGTCAGAGCTTGGTCCGCATTGCGCAGTAAGTCAAGCCCATTTCCAGGAGTTGGACTCTGCAGGCTACCCTTTGTCACCAATTCTGTTCATAACTTTATGGACTGAATTTCTAGGCGCCAGGGTGTGAGGGGTCCAGTTTGGTGGACTCAGGATTGGGTCACTGCTTTTGCAGATGATGTCCTGTTTGCTTCATCAAGCCATGATCTTCAGCCTCTCTGAATCGGTTTGCAGCTGAGTGTGACGCGCTGGGATAAGAATCAGCACCTCCAACCGAGACCATGGTCCTCAGCCGGAAAAAGGGCGGAGTGCCCTCTCAGAGTTGGGGGAGACATCAAGTCTCCAAGTGGAGGAGTTCAAGTATCTCGGGTCTTGTTCACGAGTGAGGGAAGAATGGAGCGTGAGATCGACAGGCAGATCGGTGCAGTGTCTGAAGTGATGCAGGCTCTGCATTGGTCTGTCGTGGTGAAAAGGAGCTGAGCCAAGGCAAGGCTCTCAATTTACCAATTGATCAAGAAGTGGCGAGAGGGAAATCTGGGCCTCTCTGCTCAAGCTGCTGCCCTGCAACCGACCTCGGATAAGCGAAGAGGATGGATGGATGGATGGATAAATGCAGGGGATATTTCCACTGCATATATTGAGAGGAACTTTGCAAATAGATTAATTTACTACATGTACAGTCATTGGCCTAGTAGAAGGGTCTTCAATCTATAAATACAATTTTAAATGTTGAAACCTCAAGTACACCTATACATTTTTTCTAGCATATTTTCTTTACTTTAAAGAAAAATAGTGTAAAGCTCAAAGGATGCTCAAAAACATTACACCAAAGGGATTGTTTTCAGATCCTCGTTTATCCTTCCTATCTATTCATAACACTAGGGATTATAATCAGAGTAAATACCAGTATGGAGTCTGAGACAAATGGTGCTGAAAAGAAAGGCAATTCAAGCTATGAATATTTTAGCAGTTTGTTTTGGCTAAAGGAATTTTGTTAGGGAAATAAATGAAGTGTCATGGAAACCATATTCATAACTAATTATATTGTGTTCAATACACAGAATTTAGTGGGTCTATTATGGAAAAAAATATATATATATATATATATACACACAAGGTGAGCTAAAATGAAGTACTACATTTCAAGGTCATTAGTGAGGTAGAGACAGTCGAGTGGGTTGGGGTGGGGTCCTTTGATAGGCGATCCTTGTGGTTTTCAGCTGCTTGTCGAGCATTCTTTAAAACAAGGAATCCAGCATTACTACACAACATGCCTTCCTAACGCACTTCAGCATTCCTTCTACCGTGACATCCCAAATCGGAACACAATTCTACAATGGGTGGCTAAATTTAGATATACAGGTACAACATTGAATAGAAAATCTCCAGGCGTCCTTCAATTTGTATGAATGCCTGAAAACATCCAAGCTGTAAAAGCATCAATTTTGCAGTCTCCTAGACATTCAGTGGCAAACATGGTTCTGCCTTAGGCATTTCAAACACATCTTTGAGGAGGACTTTGCAGGAGGACCTTACTTCCATCCATACAAAAAGGTAGTGCAGGAACTCACTGAGAGAGACATTTCCATTTGAATGGTTGCATAATTATGAAAACTTTTCTTTTGTGCTGAAACCAACCCTTGTAAACTTATCAGAGACTCTGCACAGTGAGCGTGTTACAGTTTGGTGCCCAGTGCAGAATTTGACATTGTAGGCCCTGAACGGAGGGAGTAATGGTCACCGTCAGTTCAGAACTTTATATTGAAATGCTAGAGAACGTTTTGCTGCCCAACTGGAAGAAATGAATGTGGTTGATGCCTGGTTTTAAAAGGATGGAGCCACAGCTCATATGGCATGGAGATCCACAGTTTTGCAGGAAATATTTCTGGGGAAGTTGATCTCCTGTGCAGCGATGTCATTTGGCCTTCACGTCAGCCTGATCTCGCCTGTGCAAATTCTTCTTGTGGGCCTATCTGAAGTCGAACACACACACACCGACCTCAAAACCTGAAAGCCCACAAGGACGTTTATTCGCCACAAAATCACCGCTATTCCTCTGAAATGGCCAAATGAGTCGCAAGAGCTTTCAGAAATCACCTCTAAGAGTGTATCGCTAATGACGGCTACCACCCTGAGGACATCCATTTTAAAAACACAGTGAAAAAATATATTTTGTTTACCCATTCTTGTGTCATAATAAAATTTATTTTATCTTGTAGCATTTTTATAAAATAAACGTTTGAAATTTCTTTTGGCTCACTTTATATACTGTATATGCACAAATATATAAGCAAAGTATGTGTTCAAAGTCTGTTAAGTACTGGTAATGGCTACAGAAGCACAACTGAACAATGGTTAAGTTCTTGTCCAGTTGAATTCACCGGAGGCCTTAAGGCAGTATTTAGAATATCACAAATCATAACCCCCAACAGAAATATCTAGTAATGAAATTTTTGTAATACTAGGGTGACTAACTATTAAAGTCATGGTCACAACCTGAAACATTTAGATGGGAATAAAAATTGACAAAAGAAACAATAATTCCACAGAGGTTGACAGGTGCCAATCTGTTACCACAAATATTTTTTCTTGACCTCTACTTGAGCCATTATTTGAGTTTTCAAGTCCAAGAGTCACTACAACATTTTCCATTTCGGTTCAGTGGAGAATACTATCATTTCCTAGTTGACAGGGATAATTAATATATCAATGTAAATGAACAGAACATTTCCAAGAACAACACTAAAAATCAAAGGAGTGGACAACTGCAATCTGTACAGTATTAACTGATATTTATAATGACCCATGACAATGCTAAATGTTGTTCTATGCTCATTTATCTGTGATGAAAAACCCGATTATAGAGCTCTTATTGTCTAGTTGTGTAAACATGAAGGATTCATGAACTTCACTGAGTAACAGGAAAATAAAGGGCATGATTGTTACTTTTTTTGTTCTTTGAAATCAATACAATGCTGAACTGAGGCTGGCATTCAGGGGTATGTTTGCCCAGCAATAGAATGGAGCTTGTCTTTCCCTTTATGCTGCCAAGATAAACTCTTTTCCCCATGCACCTTTAGCTGCATGATATACGCTTGTGTTTCTGCTGAGCGGTCATTGGGTGTCAGTTCTCACACACCAAAAGCTCAACCCCATAACTTAAGACAAACTCAAATTGTTTGATTTTTGTCAGGCAGAGTCGCAGACTGGTAGACTGAGCCACTAAGGATGCCAGACTGCATAATGGCTGGCTATGAGAATGCACTGTAACTGCCCCAATTCAATTTGATTATGCAAATTAAGTCTGCAACTGAAAAATCATGTAATATACTTGAATCCTATTGCAGCTGTAGTTATAATAACACACATTTATTTCTCCGCTCCTAGATCTCCTGAACTTTCATACAGATACACACACACATACACATTCAGAGCAGAACAATCCTAAAGTTCTTCAAAGAGTTAGAGGAGGCTCATAACATCAAATACCTCATGACCTCATGCACCATCACAAGACAAATTTGTTTTCTTGAAAAAAAGTTCAACCCTTTGAAAACACTAGTTATCATAACTTTATATGGAAAAGAAAGAGTCAAATATTCACATCTGTGTTCTTAATCAGGCCATCCATCAGTGCACAAAATGCACATTTTCAATATATCTTTTGTAAAGTTTGTTACCAATCTTGGTCAAAATTCTTCTTTGGCAGGACGATGTGCCATTGATAAATCTTTAATTTTCAAAAACTGAAAAAAAACAAAGAGATAAATTTTAATATGGTCAAATGCTTGTGATCTTGATTATATCACTGAGCTGCGTGTTAATGGCAAGTGTAATTGGGCCAGAGTTTGTTGACTGAAAAGAAACACTTAATTTCTAGAAGTGCCCAGAAATGGAGCTAATGCCAGAAGCACCGTGCTTATATTTTTTATTATTTTATTTTACAAAATGCTTATTTACTTACTATGTTATTTTAAAACATGCATATATTTGAATCAAACATACAGCAGCTGGAAACGCAGCCTCCAAAGTAAAAGACATGTCAGTGTAAAACACTTGCTCTTCACTAGTAGGCTTTTAGTTGTAAAAGTAACCAGAGAACAAGTCAATGCACATATAGTACAAAGGAGCTAAATTATATTAATATTTAAGTAAACAGTGCTGTATACACATACATTATTAATATTCTTATAGTTATTAACTTTAAATTGTAAGTTTTATACAGTATTTCTATAAAGTGTATTCATAGACAACTGAAAAATGTAAAGTTCTTCTAAAGTATACAAATTTTACTATGGATATAGATGAACATCCACTATTATCCAACCTCGCTATATCCTAACTACAGGGTCACGGGGGTCTGCTGAGCCAATCCCAGCCAACACAGGGCGCAGGCATGAACAAACTCCGGGCAGGGCACCAGCCCACCGAGTATAGATGAACATGTTAAACTTTTCCAAACTAACCACAGCAAATCACTGAGTTATTTTAAAATTCAAAATTAAATTGGTTTAAACCTTTACAGTAATGAGATTAAATAATGCTAACTTATCATTAGAAATTGTATCAGGTCATTTCATTAGTCAACCATGTAACACAGTAGTTTGCACTTGAAATACCACAGCTTAAAGGTATATTGTGCATTTCATATGGCATATATGTATTTTCTATTTATAAACAATTATACAAATTGTGGGTGGTAACATACTACCTAGCACACTGAGATAACTGCCTCTCCTTCAATATCTCTTCTGTTTTCTCTGCATCAGCCGGTGTATTTAAAGGTGATGCCTTGCACTATGTCTGAGGGCCTCACCAGAGAGGCATGGAAAGAAGTCAAGATAAAACCCAACTTATGAGACATTGGTAAAATTGTAGACAAGGGACACAGGTGGGATGAGGTAGTGATAGAGAAATTGAGATAGGAGTGTTTTGATGGGGTAGGTTCTGTTCCATTAGATTGTGTTGGTGAAAGAGGAGTTTGTGATAAAATTAAAGCATTCAGAACCAGCTTTATTGGTAGAGCCAGTGGAGTTGAAGGAATCAGACTATGACTTTCTGGTGGGGTCAATGTATTGAAGGAATAAGGCAAAGCCTTTCTGAGTGTTTGTGCTCACATTTGACTGTTCATATCTTCTATTTACTCGAAGTGGACATGAACACCATCACCACTCATTTTTAAATATAATACTTATTAATAAAATTTTTACAAAATGTAATATTATGCCACTTAACTTTTGTAATATGTATGGTGTTAGGGTTGCATACAGCAATATGGAGGAAAATGTCAGTCAGTCATTCATTTTCTAACCCACTACATCCTGAACAGGATGACAGAGGTCTGCTGGAGCCTATCCCAGCTACTATATTATGCAAGGCAAGAACAAACCTGGGACAGTGCGCCAGTCCTCTCGAGGGCAAACACACACACCCCAACCACACACTAGGGCCAATTTAGTATCGCCAATCACCTAAACTGGGTGTCTTTGGACTGTGGGAGGAAACCGAGCACCAGAGGAAACCCACACAGACATGGGCAGAACATGCAAACTACATGAGCAAAATGTTTTATAGCAATTATATTGTTCTATTGTGAAAATCACCCCAGTGGCTTTGATAACAGCACAGAAAAAACTTTTCTTTGTCTGTTTGGATTTTCTAAGCTCTTTACAGTTACCTGTGCAAGAAACATTACTGGACATTTACAGAAAATACAGGAATATGATCATATAAAAATGGATATAATTCAAATAATATTAAACTTTGAGAGCAATCTAAGAAGCTTTTTTTTACATTTTGTATAAAGTATTTGAACTTATAGGATCACTGTTTTGGTTCTGACAATTTCTGGCACAGATGTACTCTGGTAATATAAACTGAGAAGTGGATGGGGCCAAAAACCTTTTTGCTGTTGCTGTTTCTGGTGACAATGTTTCCAGCAATATGATATACAATGGGTGAAAACTATTTGCCCCTTCCTGATTTCTTATTCTGCATGTTTGTCACACAAAATGTTTCTGATCATCAAACACATTTAACTATTAGTCAAATATAACACAAGTAAACACAAAATGCAGTTTTTAAATGATGGTTTTATTATTTAGGGAGAAAAAATCCAAACCTACATGGCCCTGTGAAAAAAGTAATTGCCCCTGAACCTAATAACTGATTGGGCCACCCTTAGCAGCAATAACTGCAATCAAGCGTTGATAACTTGAAAATGAGTCTTTACAGCGCTCTGGAGGAATTTTTGGCCCACTCATCTTTGCAGAATTGTTGTAATCAGCTTTATTTGAGGGTTTCAGCATGAACTGCCTTTTAAGGTCATGCCATAGCATCTCAATTGATTCAGGTCAGACTTTGACTAGGCCACCCAAAGTCTTCATTTTGTTTTTCTTCAGCCATTCAGAGGTGGATTTGTGGGTGTTTTATTGTCCTGTTGACACCCAAGATCGCTTCAGCTTGAGTTGACGAACAGATGGGACATCTCCTTCAGGATTTTTTGGTAGACAGTAGAATTCATGGTTCCATCTATCACAGCAAGCCTTCCTGGTCCAGAAGCAGCAAAACAACCCAGGCCATCACACTACCACCAACATATTTTACTGTTGGTATGATGTTCTTTTCTGAAAAGCTGTGTTCCTTTACGCCAGATGTAACGGACATTTGCTTCCAAAAAATTCAACTTTGTCTCATCAGTCCACAAGGTATTTTCCCAAAAGTCTTGGCAATCATTGAGATGTTTTTAGCAAAATTGAGACAAGCCCAATGTTCTTTTGCTTAACAGTGGTTTGTGTCTTGAAATCTGCCATGCAGGCCGTTTTGCCCAGTCTCTTTCTTATAGTCGAGTCTGAACACTGACCTTAATTGGGGGCAAGTGAGGCCTGCAGTTCTTTTGACATTGTCCTAGGGTCTTTGAGACCTCTCGGATGAGTCCACCGCGCTCTTGGGTAATTTTGGTCGGCGGCCACTCCTGGAAGGGTTTACCACTGTTCCATGTTTTTGCCATTTGTGGATAAGTGGTTGCTGAGTCCCAAAGTTTTAGAAATGGCTTATAACCTTTCCAGATGATAGATCTCAGTTACTTCTGTTCTCATTTGTTCCTGAATTTCTTTGGATCTTGGGATGATGCCTTAGCTTTTGAGGTGCTTTTGGTCACTTCTCTGTGTCAGGCAGTCTCTATTTAAGTGATTTCTTTATTGAAAACAGGTATGGCAGAATCAGGCCTGGGGTGGCTATGAAATTGAACCCCAGGGTGATATACCCAGTTAGGGTTTTTTTTAACAAGGGCAATTACTTTTTCACACAGGGCCAGATTTGGATTTTTTTCTCCCTAAATAATAAAAACCATCATTTAAAAACTGCATTTTGTGTTTACTTGTGTTATATTTGACAAATGGTTAAATGGTTAATTAATGTGAATTTCCTTGGGATTAAATAAAGATCTATCTATCTATCTATCTATCTATCTATCTATCTCATCTTTTCTATCTATTCATCTATCTTTTCATCTATCTATGTGTTTGATGATCAGAAACATTTTGTGACAAACATGCAAAAGAATAAGAAATCAGGAAGCGGGCAAATAGTTTTTCACACCACTGTAAATCCATTGAAACCAAGAAATATTTGGGGAATTGTGTGTTAAATACATTTACTAATAACATGATATATTCAGGCATTGATATGATTTGTATTTTTTTCCCAAATTAAGTAATTGTCTAGTTTGTCAAATATGACCTCCATACCTGAGAAACTATGTCTGTGTTTTAGATCCCCAAATTTCATCAAGAACTTCATAATTTTCCCTTTGTCCCCTAAGTATCATAACACCAACTTTCAGTTCTATTACTGGTTGCAAATTTTCCCTGCAGTGATACTTTGGAAATTGATGGAACTCAAGAAACAACATCTGCTTGAATAGTATGTTAAAGGAAGTCTTGATGAAATTCGTGTATGCTTTGCTGTTTTCCAGTCAACACTATTACCATTAGTTTATCGCAATCAAGTGATTTGTCATTTAATTAAGAATGGTACCAATGAAGGAAAAGTTTAAGGCAGAAGAACTGTGCTGTGCTTCACCACCTGAGGCCACGGGTTTCTACCACGCCACCATTTGCAGTTCGGTGAACCAGAGAAGGTGGGAGTGGAGGATGCCATCATCTATATCAATCGATCCATTTGGGACAGAGGCAGTTGTGCTGTAAGAATTATGTTCCTGGACTCTCTAGCACCTTCAACATCATCCAACCTCTGCTTCTTAGGGACAAGCGGGACAGAGATGGGTAGATTCATACCTGGTGGCACGGATCGTGGACTATCTTACAGACAGACCTCAGTATTGGGGCCTCAGGGAAATGCAGGTCTGACAGAGTCAGCAACACAGGAGCGCCAGGACTGTACTTTCTCCAGTCCTATTCGCCATATACATGGACTTCCTATACAACTCGGAGTCCCGCCATGTGCAAAAGTTCGCTGACACATGCTATCGGTCTCAGGAGGGCAGGAAGAGGAGTATAGGAACCTAATCAAGGACTTTGTTTAATGGTGCGACTAAACCATTTACACCTGAACACAGCAAAACCAAGGAGCTGGTGGTGGGTTTAGGAGACCCCGGCCTTTCTGACCCCGTGATCATCAGAGGTGATTTGGGGCAGACGAACAGACCTATAAATACCTGGGAGTGCAGCTGATGATAAATTGACTGGGCTGCCAATCGATGCTCTGGGGCAGAGAGGGCAGAGCCGACTTACTTCCTTAGAAGGCTGGGTCCTTCAACATCATCAATAAGATGCTGTAGATATTCTCAGGGTGGTTGTGGTGAGTGCCCCCACGCGGGGGGTGCTGGGAACCATAGCAAACAACGCCTGAACAAACTGGTGAGGAAGGCGGCTCATTGTAGGCATGGAGCTGGGCAGTTTGACATCCATGGAGAGCGACAGGGGAGTAGCTCCTGTCAGTCATGGAGAATCCACTGCATCCACTGAACAGTATCATCTCTAGAAGGGAGCAGCTTCACTGTCCTGTTCCACTGACAGACTGAGGAGATCATTCCTTCCCCACACTATGCAACTCTTCAATTCCACCCACGGGGGTAAACGTTAACATCATACAAAGTTATTGTCTGTTTTACCTGCATTTTTATCACTCTTTAATTTTATATTGTTTTTTATCAGTATGCTGCTGAGTATGTGAATTTCCTTGGGATTAATAAGTATCTATCTATCTATCTATCTATCTATCTATCTATCATCTATCTATCTATCTATCTATCTATTTGCTGCTCGCTCCATCATAATCACTTGTTTCAGCCTTGTTAAAACCATGCAGTATGCATTCTATGGAAGTCATTGGGCATCAAGACATTCAGAGATCCGTACATTGGTAATGTATTTGGGCATTTTAAAATTATTCTGCTCAAATTTAATCTTTCAATACAGAGCCCCTTCCTATAGGCAGATCCACACTGTGCATGGAGCCTGTGATCAGAGGACCAGTTGGAGTGGGGTCTATTGGGGTTCTCAGACCTTTGCAATTCAGGAGCTCCTCAGGACAGCCAAGACTGCATGTTTTTGTCACTTGGTTTAATTAACTTGAGTCAAATAACAGCTCCCACAACCCTAAACTTAAACATAATAATAATTAGACCTTCATTTATAAAGGAAACCCAAACAGAAACTTATAGTTAAGTTTAAGATGTTAAACTCTTTGTTTATTTAATATTTATTTATATATTTATTGTTCAAAATAAAGCTGCTTTTCAGAAATACTAATGTAAAGGATACATAGAGGGCAGGGTGGTATCGGTTCCCAGAATTTTCCACTTCAAAAATACACTTTTAATACACTGTTTAATTTATATTCAAAGTAAACATTGCAAAGACTTTACCACTAGATGATCATTGGTAAATGTGGTAAATGGATCTTTCAATGAAATTTCAGATACAGAATTAAATTGAACCCATTCACAAAATACCATCTGGTTTTATATGCATTGAACATGCCATGTTTTAATTAATCTATTATTGTCTAAAATCTACTCAGTGAATTGTTGGGGATTTTTTTTTGTATACGGTACACTGTATTGTCTTGCATGAAGACATATTGTGCTCAACGGGAAGAATCAAACCACCGCTTATAACTCAGTAGAGAAAATGTGCTCAATACTTTGTCAAACTGAAAAATATCTAATTTTCTTGCAAGGATCTGTTCTGAATATCTGCAGAATTTTGCAAGAACTCTTTAAAGCAATTTTAAACTAAGCACATCAGGCAAATATAGAACTTTAATATTTTATTTACTGTTTAATATTACAGTATATGAAAAAAACACTTTATTTAGGGCTCTTATAGAATATGGTTTTTGAGTCAAGTGGAGCTTTAGTGCTACAGTATGTTGTTTATCTGCAGACTGTCTTCAGATGAAATTATTATACTTGGTATTTTTGGTTGGGTTGTATTTGTGACTGCTTTTTCTCTTTAAATGAGGACAATACTGCAATCGTTACTGAAACCTACAGAGGAACACGTCAGACTACTTCCTGATCACTCTAACATCATCATAATATGCTATGATTCCCTTGAAATTACTGGCTGTGTAAATATTTACGTAGAGATTTATTATTTATCAAAAACCTCAGAAAAGTTTGCCACATGAAAATGAAAAGCATTTGAAAGCACGCCACGTCCAAAAGAAGTACCAGTACGAGTACTTTCATGTTATAGAATAATATTACCTCTTGCAGATCCCCAGCTGGCCCCAGAATATGTCCTCTGATGTCAGATGCAGAGAGCTCATTGACTGTCACAATTAGATGGCATGTAAAAATCAATAATTAGAACTAGACACCTGCAAGCAAAAGAAAATATCAACACCACAATTAGAAAAGATAAACACTAAATCGAAGAGCAAGCTGAAACACCATACACAGTAACAAACGAAACAATGGCTCTTGGTATGGTATTTTTTTCACGACTATAACAATCTTGACAGCTTACATTGTTGACAAAATCCTATCAAGTATACTGAATTTTATTCCACAGTGAGAAAAAAAATGTGCTCCTTACATCATATGTGCAAAATGCTAATTATGGTATAACATGGCAAACAACAATTTGAATATCAGTCTGTAAGATTAATTCTATCATGGGTACTGTCAAGCCTACCTAAGCTAGTATAAAAGATATTATGCAGTGGGGGGTTTCAGTACAAAACCTTATGAAATGTTTTATGAACAAATAGTCAGGGACAATATAATTTTTCAGGCCTTTTTTTTTTAAATCTGTAGCTTTGCACTAAAAATGTTACATTTTCACTCCATTTCAGTACACCGTCTGTGGCAAATTATTACTTTATGCTTAGAGTCTACATTAGCTCCCTAGTTATTACAGCAAAAGGGTATTCAATCTTTTCAAAGTTAATACCAGTTCGTATGGCATTTTATTATGTTACTAAAAGCAGTTTTCCTTTAATATTAGAACCAACATTACTTTACAATACTGTCAACTGAAGAAACATTCTCGGAATTTAAAATGTACACTGTCTTCAGTGATGAGTTATTCTACTATCTTAGAAATTTTATTAAATGGAGGAAGAAGACGCCTGAGTTCCTCGAAAGCTTGATATTGTAATCTTTTAGTTAGTGAATAAATGGGGCCTTAGGGCTGTATTTTATTATTGCTGAATGAGGATTTTGTTCTTTCTTCATTTTAATCCCTCACACTAGAGTGGCATTGTTTTGGAAAGTTGTGGTCATGGCCAGCCTGTTCATATATGAATTAGCTGATTGCCTAGAGCACTGCGTGAATGTGCACAGCTAAATGTACCAATTTACAGATGAAGATGCATAACGTCAATCATTAGCTGAAACAAAATACAAAAATGCGCTGTGTAATAAACAGCAATTAAATAGTATGTGAAATAAAACTGTAATAGATCACCCAATATACAAATGGGTGTGTTACTGCAATAGGAGATTTTAATTAGCCAAAAATTATGTTTAAAGAACACAATAAATAAAAATTTCCACTGAGTGGATATTGAGGAACACTGTTTTGAGACTGAGACATACTGACTTAATTCTTGTAAATGAAAGAAAGTGAGAGCTGAGTGTTAGTGTTACTGTGTTGTGAGAGTTAATTAAAATACAATTTAGCTCCTGAAAACTTGTTTTGTGCCTCTACGGAGCTGTGTAGAATTTTCAAAGATTTTTACCCTTTTAGGATGTTTTATTTGTCCGCATAGGAGCAAAGGTAACTTGAGCATTTACAAAGCATTTACTTTTTACTTGTATTTAAAATTAACATTTGTGAGTCAAGGATGGCAGAAAGTGGTAGCTGAGTGGTTACTGAAGCCGGCAATCTGTAAGTAAACAATCAACATCGAGCAATGAATAGTTAAAAGTAATAGCAATTCCTTAGTGGTTATGAAGTTGACATTTAAAGAATAATTGACAGAGCACCACATAGCACTTGTATTCTTAAGTGTTAGCACTAGTAGAAACCAAGGACACATTCATAAGCAAAATTTTATTTTAAGTATAGGTATGTTGTTGATTTGTTACCAATAAAGAGAGGGCTCTGTGGACACAGTGTGGACGAAGTTTGCAGACCAGACAGCAGGTGAAAATAAAGCTAGCTTTATTCTTTTGTGTCACAGTGAGAAAGCTTCAGAAAAGCAGACAATCAATACATGAAAGCGTAGGGCTCTTCTGAACCCCATCTGTTGGGTGGGGTCCAGTTTGCTATCCCTAGAATGCGTGATTTAATATCAGTATAAAATGCAACAGTCAACACATTTATTATACACAATCCTGAGGCCCTTATAAAACTTGATTTCTTGGCTCCTTTTGTTATGGTGCTCAGATGTAAGCTAAGGGACAATGTGATAAGGCAGACTCATGTGTGGAATGCATAGACCTTGAGTCCTTTGCACAAATACTTTTCTGTTTGCTAAAACAAAACATGCTTTACAGGGTTTTGTAAAACTTACTTCTCAGATATGAATTAGTACAAGGGAAAGAAGAGAACATTCGTCTTCCACAGCAGCAAGGAAGCACTGATTAGATAAAAGTTCCAGTAGAAGGAGACAAAGTGAATCTGTAAATAAGCATTAGTCAATATCCAGTAAGTGACTTTTCTTAGTAAGAAGGAGTGGTGTGTAAAGGTTTACTGACTAGAACACTTTTCAGCATTCAGGTAAGTAGAGCAAATAAGAGGGTGACAACGTAAGGGTTCATTAACTAGGAGTTCAAATGGTTAACCAGAGGCTCCAAATCAAGGAAATAATAAGGGAAGTGCAAATTAGGAAAACAGACAGGGAAAAGTAAAGTTGACTCAAGTAGGGAGAGTATTACAGGAGTTTAAAGAGGGAGTAAAATAACTGTTTTAGTTCTGTAATCCATTAACATTTTTAGTTTAATAATTTAAGATAAATCATTTAAATTAAATGAAAAAGAACTGAGCAGCTTTGGTAATACAATACCAAATTTTAATAATTAAGCCAGTGCAATGTAAGTCCTGTTGGATGTTGGTCATTTTGGACGATCGCGTTGAGGAGTCAATCTTCCTTAGAGGCTACATCAGCAGGAGATGCAAGCTGATCCAGCACCTCAGGCTCACTTAACTGGAGGAGTTGGCAGGATTGTGTTGTACTAGAAAATTGGGTGATCAGGCCCAGGGGTCCTTTAGAGAGATAGAGTGCACCCCGAAGGTGGCACAAGAGGAGACTCTAAACCAGACAGGTTGAGTTACAAGGCATAAGACAAAGAGTGGACAATGTCTAGATGCATCAACCCCAGAGGTGGAAGCATCAAACCATTATCATAACCTTGCAGAGCTGGACAGTGTTTCTGAAGACTCAGAGGTGGTAGGTATGCGGTAGAGACCAAGGACCCAAACAGACAGGTTGTTCATAGTGAGGGCCTTAATATTAGGGTACTGAAGAGCATATTTGCTTCAGAAACAGAGAGTCTTGCATGGTGTGTTGTCTTCTGGTGAAGGGTTAAATAGGCTTTTGTCCATAGTCAGGGTGGATCCAGAAGTAAATGCACATGTTGGAATGAATTACTACATCTACTGTTCAAAATTAAAGAGGTAGGTGCCAGGCCAAGAAGCAGAACTGACAAGGTAGTCTTCTCTGATGTTCTACCAGAAATTTTTTTTCTGAAGTTTTCACATGTCAGGAAGTGGATAACCTCCCAGTGGTAACAGGGACTGCAAAGGGAGGTTCTAGTGATTTGGAAACTGTAGAGGGAGAAATACTACTCACATTAAATAGACTAAAATCAACAAATTACTAGGACCAAATAATTTACCCACAAGTTCTTAAGAAGGTTAGCAAGCACATATATAAATCCTTCTAAACAATTATCCTCATGTTCTGTTATGCCCTATGATTCACATTAGAGCTGTTATTCATATACACCTAATACAGCTGTTTTTTCAACTCTTTATTAGCTCACTGTGGAGTTTTTAAATTTCCTACTAATTCCAAATTTAGGTATGTACCTGTCCTCCATTATATGTAACTTATTTTAAACCTGTTCCACTGCTCCTTGAGTGTCCCCACACTCAAAAGCTGATTCCAGTTAATCCTCCTCAGAGTTTGCCACATCTGCTCAAAATTTGTCCTACCAAAGTTAATCTTAACAGTTTTGTCTTAGCATCTGCACTTTCCTAAAACTGACAACTAGATTGTATTATGGTCACTTGACCCTAGTGATTCAATCACCTCTACACCCTGAATTCTATTCTGATTATTTAAAAATACTAAGTCATTGATTACGTCTAAAACTCTTGTGGTCTGCTATTTGCAAGGTTATCACAGTTAATATTTGGGTTGTTAAAAAGTCCCCATGGCTATTATATCCCTTGTAAACTTGACTTTTAATTACCAAAACATGTGCATTGAAATTTTTGTCACATTGGCGTCCATAACACACTCCTAAATAAGGCCTCTTTCCCTAATATTTTACACATGTACTCAGTAAGATGTGGCTCATCATCCAACTGAAGAGGACTTACATTTAAATTCTGTTTGAAAAGAGAGCAACCCCACCTCCTTTTCTGTTCTGTCCATCCTTCCCCAAAAAATGGTATCCTTCTGTTCCACTCACCTCCATCTTTGCTGTTTAGTTTCTGCTATAATATCATAATTATGCTCCTCTACATACAACTCCATCTCACTTGTGTTATTTTTGATACCTCAGCATTAAGGAAAACTATTTTTAATATGGTACTGATTTTTACTTTTGCATTTAAATGTTGGCTTAGAATTTATATTACTATGCATTTTTATTTTTACATTTCTTTCATGTATAAATTCCCATACCTGGCCTGTCCTAAACTCCCTTATCACACAATCTAGTTTAAACAGTCCTCAGCTAACCTACTCATACTCCTCCCCAGCACATTGGCGCTCCGGTTCAGATGTAATATATGCGTGGAACAGGTCCCATCTGTTCCAAAAGAAGTTTGAGTGCCCTGAACCTATACCATTTACCCTTCACCAACATTTATGCCACATGCCA